>NC_069001.1:30060600-30062300 GCF_001194135.2 Octopus bimaculoides
TATATATATATATATATAACAGTAATAATATTTGCTTGTTATTAAGAAACAAAAAAAGTTTATATAAGACTGCAAAAAAAGTGCTCAAATATAAATGAGACAGGATAATTTACCTAGGATGCTTTTTTTTTAAGATTCAGGAGGATTACTTCCCTAAAAGTCATACGTATTATAGCATTTGTAACAAATCTTCTGTCAAATTTTCTTAGTCAGGAATGCCAAATTTGGCATCTTTTATTGCGGTATAAATAGAAGCAATTTAAGTAGACAAGGGCAATGGGGATATTCTTGCAATAGAAACCTCTGTTATGGGCGGGCAGACTATGATACACACATGACTAGAGATGCCGGCTTTTTACTCCCACCTGATGTATCGAACCCCAGTAATCGGAGCGGTGGAAGAGTGGATGTGGGAAACTTGACAAGGACTGTTGGTGGTGGAAATAAGTTTAGGGGTGGCCCGGAAAAAATCATATAATTGTAGAAACTCCCAATTGTGTCCTCTCGACGGGTTCTGTTTGAGTACCAACGTAGTATATAAATGTGTAGCTAAGAATGAGGTCAATTTAAATAAGGTTTATATAGACAGTACAGTGAATTTTAAAACCAGATATAGGGCCTATATAAGCTCTTGTCAAATGAAACATATTGCAGCTCTACAACACTCGGATCTCACTTGCACGACCTTAAGAAGAATAATAAGAGATATTCTCTGGAATGTTCGATTATATCGAGAGCCCCTTATTTTAGAGTAAATATTAGTAAATGTTTATTGTGTATTAGGGAATCCCTTGTTATCCTTAGGTCTTTTGGGCCGAAAACATTAAATAGATTTACTGACGTGATCCCCTTCTGTAATCATAGGTTTCCATCCACATTTTTGAAAGTATATAGGAATAAAAATATAAAAATAAGAATAAATGTTAGCGCTAGAGGGATTTGAAACCTGCGAGGTTATATTAGTTACTCCAGACACTTTGATTGTTTAACAATTCTTTTTTGTTTCTTTTTTTTTTTTCATTAGTGATGTGGAATAGTCTGCAGTGTAATTGAACTACGGTAGTGAACTCCTGAAATGGCTATAGATACTTGTGTGTGTTGCTTTTCACCGGTGTGCTTATATGAACTTTTGTAAGTTTTTGCGACACGAGACAACTTTTTTCAGGATGTATTTGGATTTTACCTTTGGAAGACGGCTTTACTATGAACTTTGAGGTAAGTAAAAGACCATTTCAAATATATTAATCTTTTTAAATACTTTTTGATTGAATTTAAATTATTCAAAAAGTATTTTAATTGTCAGTTAAAACCTTTAGTCGGTGAACAATTATTTTTTATCTTCATATCATTCATTTGTCTAGTAGGACTGGTATTTCTAATTTTTAGTCGCTTTATTCTAACTCTGATTAGACCTTTTGTATTCTATTATAAAAAAATATATATCTTACATTTTATATATATATTTCTAACTCGGATTAGATATATTTGCATTTTATTGGAATATATGCTTTTTTAAAATTGTGCGTTTTATGTATACGTATTATTTTTATATTACATATTTTTCTTATATTGTTTGTGGACCATGGTGTATATTTTATGCATGATTCTTTGTTTGAGGGGTGGTGTTATGTTGAGTCGTTGACCCGAACATAATGTTTTTATTCTGTCATTAATGCCTTTATATATATATATATATATAT
>NC_069001.1:30062631-30068275 GCF_001194135.2 Octopus bimaculoides
CTCGTCTTTATGTTTTCGTTTCGCATTGTGTTTAACGTTTCATGTGATGTCCTCTAGCCATATATGCTTGTATGTATACATATAGATGTCGGTATGTACATATATGTATGGTTATATACATATAATTATATATTATTTATGATATTATATGATCGAACGCCACGCATTGCCTCCAAGTATGTATATAAAGAGAGAGAGAGCGGAGATAAATATATAAAAACACACATGACGAACATATACTCACACAAATATCTATGTATAAACTTAAACGCATACGTACATATGTGTGAGTATGAACATGCATAGAACTCTAGATATATGCATGTATATCTCCGTACATACGGATAAACACGATGGAAGAGTCAGTAAAGCTCAATAAATAGAAGGAAATCGCGAGACATCTCAAGATAATGCTTTTGTGTCTATCTTGTAATCATTGTAACGCCAATAGAAACTCTGAGATAATTGTGAACAGTTATACGATATATTGTCTACTACCTTATAGATGTTGCGTTATTATAGATTCCTCCCTCAAATTCCGCCGAGGTCAACTTTGCCTTTCTTCCTTTTGGGGTGGATAAATCTAGTACCCGTTGCGTACTGTGGTCAATATAATCGACCAACCCCCACTCCAAATATGCCTAAAGTAAATAAGAGAAGAATCGCTATAACGCCAGGCAAAATGCCCAGTGATATTTTGATCCTCTTTCGAGCTTAAATTCCGCCAGAATCGAATTTGCATTTTGATCTTTGGAAATCGATACCATAAGTACCAGATTAACACTGGATTTTATGCAATCACATTATCCCCTCGCACAAATTATAGTCTTAAATTTAAAAACGAATATATATTGCAAATGTAACTGTGAGCGTTTCCTCAAAAGAAAGCCTATTTTATGAATTTTACATTAAGTGCCACCGCACCGCAGTATTTATAAACACAGTGTATATTTGAATTTCTATAGATGAGCGGCACATCATGTATGAATGATTGACTCTTAGCATGCATAATGACATAATAGAATTGTCTACATAGACATTTATATATTTATGGGTGTTGTTCCTCCATTCTGCTTCAGTTATATCAGCTGTTTTTAATTTTTTTTATTTTTTAGTAAGTGATTGCCTGTTTACGCTTGTATTTCTGAACACCTGTTAAAACGAAATTATTTCAATTAAACATAGAAACAGTTGTCTTTGAATATTCATATATTAGTATACGCATGCACACACGCATGTGTATATATATATATATATATATATATATATATATATATATACATACACACACACACACATACGGATGTATACGTGCGTACACATATGTGCGCCTTGTATACAAAATTCCGTGGCCTGATAGCAAGGTCTGTCAGTGGGGAAATATGTGTGTCTATGTTTGATATTTCTTACTTGTGATTTAATTTGTGAAATAAAAATTCGTGTAGAACAGTTGTTTTTTTCCCCTTGTTTGTCTTCAAAATACTAAACAAAACAACGGTTATGGTGAAATATACATACACATACACACAAATAGAAACCTACACATCTGTCCATATATAGCTATATAACTTCATACCTATATTCATTTATATGAATATATACACATAAGTGCTTATATATATATATATGTATATATATATACAACGTGTGTGTATGTATATTTGTGTGTGTACATACGCATGGAGGCAGTTATGTATGTGTCGGAGCATGTGTACGTGTGTGTATACACATATGAGTGAAAAAATAATTCACAACAGAGATAAACATTTAGAAATTCATGCATCCCTCCTGAGAAACACTCAAAGTTCCACGCCTGTTGCTCTGCGTTCTACTTATGTTTACCTAAATTTAAATGTTAAGCTAATGAACTTTACGAAATATTTTCTATTTCATAAGAAAAAAAAATATGTTTGTGAGTGTCTATGTTCATAAATTTTCTTGCTACAATTTCGATTTACGCCTAAAAACCAGCCAGAACGTCATAGAATCTCGAATGTGATATATTACGCTCACATATATTCCACGTAATTAAAATGACTAGCTGTGGGAATTTTTGAGATACCGGAGGTAATTCCTTACAACATTTTTTTTTTCTAGTTTCAAACTCTACTGAATTCGACTTTGCCGTTCATCCATCGCAGTCGATGAAATTATTAGTAGTCAAGTAGTGGTCTTGTGCTTATAGTAGAAAGTATACATCACGCATATTTATACACAAAGATACAATCGTACAATTACACGTGCACGCCCGCACGTGTGCGCTTAATTTTATTTGCTTATCAACTGAAATGTGCGAGTGGATGCGTCTGTGTATGTATATATGTATGTGTTCTTGTCTGTGTGTGTGTATGTATTTCTGTCTGGTGTTTTTTGTCTGTGCACCTGTGTATATTAATTTACTCGTGAATATATATCCGCGACCAAAATGTTATCCATGTGAGTTATCTAAAGTTACATGCCCGCCTCCCCGCGAAAGTTTTAAAATACTATATACCTAGTTGTAATGTTGTCGCATCCATTATAAACCTGTTTCTGATATCATTGAAAATTGTGCGACAAGAATTGGATATTTCCTATCCAACCTTTCTCTGGTAAATTCATTTCTATGATACGCTTCTTTCTGAGAAAAACAGGATAGTCTGTTTGATAACCACGCTTTACCTTCCTAGAATTACGATCGAATTAGAACCCGAAATAATATGTTTTGGGATACGGTCAAAATTCATGAGGTATAAATAATGAAGTGAAACAGCAGCACATAGATACGCAATTGTTACAAAGCGATGGTCTTCTTTATTTAATGCGATTGAAATTGAATACATTTTCGGTTTAACCCACGCTTTTTCAGCATAGCAAAAACTTTACCCTATTTTTATCATCATACACTAATTTTGTTACATGCAATTAAGAAAATAATGCAAAATTTATTAAAACAATTTGTTGTTATTGATCTGATGTTATAAATATTAATTAAAATGAACATTTGTGCAAAGTGTTTAAATATATGATTTTAAAATGGAATATTTTTAACACCGATGTAGGGGCGGTTTCAGGCGGTTGTCATAATTTTCTTTTGCATTTGAAATGGGTTTAGCAATAAATGTTTGCAATTGATAAAGCTTCTGAATGCAAGACCAAAATTATTGTTCTTTAAATAAAAGTAATGTTATTGTTAACTGCTTGTTTTTGTTTTTTTTTCATAAACTTCGGATCCAAAATAACATCTCATTACTTTACCTATTAATTTCTAAATAGACCAACACTAATTCTAACAATGAATTGCAAAAGCAACCTGCCCTGACTACTTCTGTCAATTGCATGAATGTTATGTGTTAGTTTGTTCGTTTTTATACATATTCTGGGAGCCTTATTTATATTTTTTGCAACTAGATGCAAAGTTTACCCGTAATATACAGAGTTGGCGGAAAATAAGTCTAGATTTAAGCATGCGCAACGCACTTTTATTGTTCTATCTAGAAATAAAATACATTATATCTCCGTTTATCAACTTATTTGTAAACTAATAGAGACACTAGTAATATATTTAAAATTGTGTTTTGGGTCACAGAAAGCTGATTATTGTGCTCTGATATACGTCGAAACCAATGGTTCTCAATCGGGATCAGTATAACCGCCATGGGTCCATATAAGATTTTGGGGGTGCACGTAACAAAATGGTAAATCGATGATTCAAGAGCTTTTTAAGGGCCTCTGAAATAATTTTGTGTTATGAAGTTATTGGTAATGTATTGCATAAAACCGCTAGATTTCGTTCTCCAGCATATTACGCAATACGATTTGCACAAGTCTGTGTGAAAAGTTAAATTTGAATTTTGAAAGAAATTTCTTTAAAACTAGTTTCTAAACGTCGTATCACTACAGGGGTCCACCAGAATAAATTAGTAATCAAAGGGGTCGATACATAATAACACTAGACATACATAGCTTAGGATGTAGGCATCGAATGTCACTAACAAAATAACTGTTTATCTTTCTCCGAAAAAGTGTATATTAATAGAATACTAATGTCTCCGAAATATGGCAAATTGTTTTTTTTTAATGATACAAACTACCCATCATTATACTTGGTTTATAATTATATAGTCTAAACTTTTCTTACCTTCACCTATATATGTTAAGTGTTATCAGTCGACAGTTATCCAAATTTTGCGCGTGTGTAATGAAAGATTTAGCCTTGACTATTATCTATAATTTTAGCATATTCTGTAGCCTGTCGAATCGAAAGAATCATGTGTTTCCTTATATCATGTCTACAAAAACTGTGACCAATAACCTCCAGTAGTGGTTTTATCGTTTGAAAGATGGCACATTTGAGAATCTCTCAAATGGGAATACTGGAACATTCAACATCGAATGTCTACACCTAATGTGGACAATGACATTTTGTGATGCATTTACACACACGTACGCATACACACAGTCACACACAAACACACACACAGATACAGACTCACAGACACACATAAACACAGTTTACGGGGAAATTACACATATCATGTCGGAATGCATGTCTCGCGGAATACAAATAATATATGTTGATAGAAATATGTAAACAAAAATATGAGACGAACGTATATAAAACGTTATCATAGTCATTCCAATATATAATTGAAACATATAAAATATACTCTCATGTAAGTGAGATGATGTGATGTGGGGACGTGATGTGAAATAGTGATATACTGTATCTCGATCACACGGGATTGGATAAAGTGTAGTACAAAATCAGTACCATTAAATTATCTTCAACGAATATCTCAGTCTTTTGTACTTGGAAACTTCTTTAAAATTCCTTGAATGCATTCTGTAAAAATAACCATAGAATATATTCGAAATTTGGTTCATTAATATATTTGCGTTCCTGAGATTGCACGTTTAGGTTTCATTACTAAAAGCCAAAGAAGCTTATCCTTTGATACAAAATGATTAATGGCTACGGTGTAACCAAATATGGCTCCAAGCCATTCTTCCCTGTATAAAATTTGTGTTCATATAAAACTGCAGAATATCTTTAGTGTTGCTGCCATGCTAAAATTCTATTTTTCTTCGATCAACATGCAAAGAAAATGAAGTGTTTCATTTATCAATTTCATATTGTTTTAGATCTCCATATTTCATTGCTGACAACTGTGCTAAAGTGACGCTGTTAGATTTAAATTCGGTTCTAACACAATTTCAATGATTTGTGCGATCTGTTCAAAGCGACGTGGCATGAGTTCAGCTTTTCCTAGCTAAATTACTATTATTTATCCGTCTGTCTAAATCAATACTAACACTCATATTTAAACTGAATTTTTACTTTCCTGAGATGGAGTCCGCTGCCACGAATATAAAAAATCGAAAAATTTTTAGAGATGACATTTTCAAGATATTTATGTAGCTTAGGGCTTCGTAAATATCCATGGAAGTATCATTGGAAATGATAAACAAACTATTTTATCACATTTATTATTTATTTTATCATGTATTTATTACATAATATACGTTTATTTTTTTAACAAAATTCTAGTCGACAATTTGTTTCTCTTTTTTTTTTTTACATATTTAGAAAACATTGAACTCCAAAGTTATATTCTGAAATTTAAACAGGAGTGTGTGTGTGTATATATATATATATATATAT
>NC_069001.1:30068448-30077657 GCF_001194135.2 Octopus bimaculoides
TATATATATATATATGTATGTATGCGTGTGTGTGTGTAGGCGCGTAGCTTAGTGGTTAGAGCATTCGGCTGACGATCGTAAAGTCGTGGTTCAAATCCCGGTAACACTTTATTCACGTTGCTCCCGTCCACTCAGCTGGCAACAATGAGTAGTAATTGTTTGTACTTTGAAGGGCCAGCCTTGTCATACTCTGTGTAATGCTGAATTTCTCTGTGAACTACTTTAAGGTTACACGTGTCAGAGGAATACTCAGCCATGTCAGTTTCACGAGCAAGCTATTTCATCGTATCAGCTAGGACCCTCGTCGTCGTTACCGACGGAGTGCTCCTTTGAGAGAGAGAGAGAGAAAGAGAGAGAGAGGGAGAGAGAGGTACAGACAGAGGCAGATAGTGAGAGTGTGAGAGAGATACATATGTAGATAGTAGATGACATGAGACTTCCATCCCAAATAGACAGATGTTTAATTAATTTAATTATACTCATTTGATTACATGTATTTAACTAATCAACATTCACAACAAATTTACATTAGTAACACTAGCAATATTTTACTAATATACATATGCACGATGAGGTAATTACTCACAATCCACATAGACACACTCACGCCAGTGGGCACACATCACCCCATACACACACGCCCATATATCTTTCGTTCGCTCCCTCTCTTCCCTTGCCTTCTAGGAAATAACGCATACATACACGCATACAAGTGTACATATGCACAGGCGTAAGACTAATTCCCAGATACACTCAAGGCAGGCACTGATGAGAGAATGCATGTCATCGACTCGGTTGCGAATTGTGATGACAGGAATTTGACTAACAACCGTTTAATTATTTAACTAACACTTTAAACAAACAATACATTACTTAATCGGTTAGGTGTTTAATCAACTGACTTATGATAGAGAAGTAATACTAGACCACTGCCTGTCTCAATTATTTCTGGTGTAATGACCTCCACAAGACATAAGGTTTTGTTTCAAAACACAAACTCATATCAAGATTCTTTCAAAACAAATACAAAAGAGCCATAATTTAAAATGAATCAGGAATATTCTAACGTTAATATTCTAATATTAAGAAGGAAATATATATCGTATATAAAATATATGGTGTTGCGACTAATATTGTCACAGACGTTTAGATCATCAATGATCTATAACTGTGTATATATATATATATATATATATATATATATATATGATCCTCATTTGGAAAGGAAGCAGGAAGCAAGGACTGAGACTTGTAAATTAAAAGTAGCATCAATACCATTACAAACATGATTTTCCTAAGATTGTCATCGATTAGGAAGCACGCTTACAAACCCTGATGCTTTAATTAACGTATTTTATTACAGTTTTTACCTGTAAATGCTCTTGATAATTTTGACGAAATATTTATGTACACCTGGCATCTGGATTGCGAACCCGAAATCTCAACTCACCGCTTGGTTGCTGCGCAATAGCTAATAAGTTTAACGAAGAGTGAAAGAAACTAAACTTAGCCATTATTTGTATTATAGTTAAAATAATATTTATACCGTATTATTCAAGTGATAAGCGTTATTTTTTGATTTCCATGACGAAATTTTCACGTTGGTCACGTGGTATGGCAGGCCAAATCAGTTCTTTCACTTTATCATCGCCTAGCCCCCATTGAAAATTTAGTTATTTATTTAAGAATGATTCACTGGAGCAATTGTCTAACAAAATATTTTCTTAGATCTGTGCTATTGATTTTTCTATTTGCATTTCTCTTCAGATAAACCTTTTTTTCAAAATTTTGTAATTTTTTCCTGAATACTTTGTGCTTGATGCTTAAGTATCGTATTTTTAAATTCATTTTTTACAAACGGAAGTTCCATTTGAAGGTCACAATAGGGAGAAGAAATCTCAAAAGCACAGTCTCCAGGCGTCATTGAGAAGTAAGGTGGTTTTGTAACATTTTTGGTTTCGTAACATTAATGGAAATTACGTTCATGACATTCATCGTACATCCAGATAATGGTACTTGATGGATAAAAGCTGGAATTCTTCATTAGATGTAATGTTTGAATAGTACATGAAAAGGAAATTTTAACCGAAATCTAAACCGTATAGGGGAAACGGGAATGCATATAAAACAATAATTTAGTCCTTGATTAAAAAAGATTATATGCAAGTTATAATTACGAAATATATATATACATAAATATATAAACAAACGAGTGTGTATGTATGTGTAACATATATATATATATATATATATATATATATATATATATATATATATATATATAGTGTGTGTATATATATATCTGTATATTTATATATGTATATATATATATGTATTTGTATGTATGTGTATATATCTGTATATTTATGTATATATACATTTGTATATTTATGTGTATATATATATATATAATATATATGCATGTGTGTATATATATATATATATACATATTTATATATACACATATATATTAAATATCGTATTTTGGCGAGTGTGTGTGTGTGTTTGTGTGTGTGTGTGTGTGTGTGTGTGGAAGCTATTGATTTTATTCATATTTTTACGAAATTCAGCAAATGATGATAATTATAACCAGTAACTACTGTCTGTTAAGTAGTGAAAATAACAATATCATAAAACTAAAATGTAAGATGTATCCTGAAATACATTCGGGTTTCTTTCATCATTATTTCTATAAACATCTCTATCTGTCTCTGTCAGTCTCTTTCTCCCTCACTCTGTCTACATGTTTAACTATATACCATTCAACCTATGTATCCATCTTTTTTACGTGCACCAAAATGCTGTCATATATTCATGAATCACAACGCAAATAAATTCACTGTTATAAAATGAATTTCAATACATAGTTAGTCAATTAGCATACCCACTTAATAAATCAATATTATCTACTTGAAGTGTAATCATATTTATGTTGACAAAGTATAAGTATTATTCAGTTACGTCTGCGCACACGACAATGGCTGACAGAATTTGTGTTGAAGAAGAGAAATTAGCTGATGATAATATTATATTTTTTTATATATAAATGTTAAAGTTAGACAATATTAATATATTTCGAATACAACATATTATTGATATTCTTACGCATAATATATACTGCATACTATTTACTATTCAGATAATTTTAAACTAGCATATATTTTTATATATCATAGACTGGATGTGAAAGTAATTATCTGGTAATGTAATTACTGTATTAGCCCATTAGAGTATAAAATATCTTAAAATATATTTCATTCAATTAAGTCATATATTTGTGTTATGAAGTCATATACAAATTGTTGATCAGTCTTGTTTACATTAACGTAAGACTGTTTCCTTGCTTCTATTTTATTTTCCATGACAATGACACAATAAGTTGTGAGACTTCTCTCTATCCGATTATACATGAAATTCAATTGTGTAATATGTGTGTGTGTCCTGTGTGTACAGTGTCTTTGCATATAAATATTGGTGTAGATATAAGTATCTGCACGCATATTTCTTTTATCTTTATCGTTTTACGTGTTTCACTAATTAGATTGCGGCCAGGCTGGGGCACTGCTTCGAAGAATTTTGAAGAAAGTGACACCAGTACTTTTTGTACGCCTTGTGATTATTCTACCGGTCTTAGATCAGGTCACTAGCTATGCAAGTACACCTTCGTAATATATACTAGATAAAATAAGGTATTCAGATATCTGGATTGTTGTACATTTACAAATTCTTATTGATATGTCACATGATATTATAAATCAGCGCTTGCATCTATTCTAGTAGATTCTCCGGATTTAATTTTTCTTCAGAGGATTTCTCTCTTTTTTTAATATTATTGAATGTGTAGGGGTGGAGAGAGAGATATATAGGAGAGAAAGAGTGGGTGAGGAATGGGGGGAAAAGTAAGGGAGAGTCTGTGTTTTTGTGTGTGTCTGTGTTTCTGATCCCATCTCCGACCAACGCTTGACAACCGAAGTCGGTGTGTTTACGCATTAGTAACATAGCGGATCGGCAAAAGAACCGATAGAATAAGTACTAGGCTTACAAAAAATAATGTTTTGGGTTTGAAACAAATAAAAGAAAAAAATAACTAATATAATAATTTTTTTTTTGTTCTCATCAAATTTAGTGTTGGACTTCGTCAAATTAATCTTCGAGATTATCATAGTTGTTGTCGTTATATTCATCGGCCGACCGAATGAGCATCATTGTAACTGGATCATTGGTTTGAAACCGTGGCTTTTAAATGCATTTAGATTGAACAACGATTTTAACGTTTAAAAGATCAATCATCACCACCATCATAATCGCCACCTCCATCATCACCACCATCATCACCACCACCACCAATATCATCACAACAACCACCACCATCACCGATATCCATCATCAACACTAACATCCATCATCATCACCACTTCTGAGTGCACTACGTCGACATCTTCAGCATCATCATTATCATCATATTGATCATCATCATATTGATCGCGATAATTATTATTTTTGCATTTATGATTCTCATCTCACCACCACCATCACCACCACCACCACCTCAATGTCGCCATCATTATCCTAATTACAACTTTTTATCATCATTGACATCATCTTCATAATCATTATGAGATGCATTGTAATACTTATCATCGTCATTATCATATTCGTTATCATATTGATCATCAAATAATTTTAACAGAAGTCTAAAAATATCGAGGCACGAATTACAGTTTGCGGTTGGAAAGACACAACCTTCTGATATGTATCATAGATACGTCATTCCATAATGAAACACGTTCAAGAAAGAGTTAGAGAGAGTTAAAGAATAAGAGTGAACAACAAATAAAAGAAAAATTCAACATTAAAAACAGTCTGAGAATAAATCAGAATCTTGAAAGACTAATAAAAGAAAACCTAGTATCATTACAAGACTGTTTTCGTCTTACAGAGAGAAAGGCCAGGTGAACTCGTCTGCCATGTTTCCTAGCAAGTGCAAAACATCGCGAATATAATGAAATTCGATAAATGCAGATATGATAAATATACAGTAGTCTTGAAATAGCACTTATGTAGTACGTACATTGCGAAATGTCTTGTATTGTTATTTTGATATTTTACTTTGTTATATACATCTATATATTTTACAGTAAATAAAAGCAACAAGTTTTGTTTGTGCTTTTATAGTGATTGAAGAAAGATAAAAATTATTGTAAAAAGAAGCAGAAGAATAATAAAAAAGAAAAGCAAAGTTAAAGAAATAGATTCTGTGGTTGTAATATTGTGACATCGAGAATAAAACTTGTGGACCACAATAAAACTTATATATTGACTTGCAGCAGATGAAAAATGGAAGCATTGTGGATGTATTAAAGGAATTATTTTACTTGCTAACGAGACTTACACTGGAACATTACTTGAAGACGAAAAATATCCAACTGAAATGAAGTATTAACATTACTCTGCTACGTAACATGAAAACTAAACATGTTATTCTTCCATACAGTATTAACACACATAGGAAGAAATTATTTTTATATAAGAAACAGTTTATAAGATCCACTAGGTGTCCTGATCTGGCCCCTCTTGATTTCTATCTTTGGGGGCATTGGAAAGCCATGGTGTAGTGCGGAAAGATAAAATACATAAATCATTTGGAAGAACGCATCACCAACTCCTTTGCACAAGTAACACCAGATGTGCTATAACGAGTTCACAATGAGTGGGGTAAACGTATTGCAATGTGTATTCAAAACAACGGTAACCATATAGAGCCTGTTAAATAACAAAAAAATGTTATGAACTGTTCCTTATTAAAAAGAAAATAAACTGTTCCTATGTATGGCGACTTTTTAATCACTCTATATATTTAATATAAATTATAAAGTGTACGTGGCATGGATATCAGAGAGTCACTGCAAGCGGGGCCGCTACTTTTGTGCATTGATAGACCATAGCTCCGATACAACTCACATGTGGCTAGAATGTCGTAGGAATGGATCGCATGACAGATTCTTCAAGTAACCGATTTGACATCTAGGGGTTAGAAGGAAAGTCAATAATTGTATGTTATTCGTGGTTTCAGATGGCCATGGTTGATAATCCAGCAGTAAAGTGCAATAGTGGCGGCTTCTGAGAGAGGCACATGGGGTGGGGTAGCAGGCTCTAGAGTACTCTACCAACACGATATTCCGGTGAATATTGGATGTAACTAAAGAATGAATGATTGATAAATGGATGGATGTTTCGATGGATGGATGGGTGGCTAGATGTTTGATTTCATGGATGGATGGAGGGCTGGATGATTAAACAGATTTATGGTTGGATGAGTGAATGAATTAATATGTGGGCGATTGGATGGATGGAAGCTTTTATCCCGAACAACGTAGCCTGTATTAAAAACTATAAAACGTCTGCTCAAACAATTCGTAAATTTATGACATGAAACGGGCATATATCTATGGGTCTTGCTAACTTTTATTTGGACTTGTTTTGATTATACGAGGATAAGATGCAGATCTAAGATCACTAAGTTTTCATGAATCTTGTCACTGATTTACCATAGACATAATTCAATTGATATTGCAGTTACTTCATTTGTAACTTGACAGAGTGTCAGGTTCCAGTTATATGTCTTTATTTCTACGATCTATTCTTAGTCTGTAAATTTTCACAACGAAACGAACAGATGTGACAAATCACATGTTTGGCATTTCCCTGACATGAATAGGGCTAATAACCTATTGATGGCTAACAAGCACATATTTCGGCTTCCCTGCAGTTACTTGATTAACACGATATATTTCTAGTGTGTCAAATAAAATAGCTTGTCTGCTGACTGTTTAAAACTCGGCGCCTACTGTTAGTGAAATTCCCTAATTTTAGAAAGAAAATCAATTACTTTTACAAACAGTAGCTTTTAGTACGACTTATGCGACAGACACGACTCGTAATAATTACTATGCTGAGTAAGAGCTGTCAGTGTGCAGAATTGATCAACATTCTCAACGTTATGGAAATAAGAACTAGATTTCCTGTAATATACAAACGTTGTCTTATAAAATAGCGTAATGGATAGCGTTAAGAGAGATGCAATACCTATCAAAGACTGAATGTTCACGATCAGATTGTGGATGATTAAATATCTGATTCATTTCTTTTTTGGTAATCAATTTATGTGTGTACGAGTTATACAGCTTTGCTATATGACTGCTAAGATGACTGTTTTAAGTTCGTTGAAAGGCTAACGACGAGAGAAAATGTAGATTTAACTCTATAAATAGGGGAAAAAATAAAGAATCAGCCAATAGGAATTTAATTAATGCGGAATATATTTTTCAAGTAAACATACGGTGAGTCAACAGAAGTATAAAATTAGATTAGAAATCAGAACGACATCATCATGTCTAAATGCGAAATATAATAAAAAAATTCCAACAGGAGTACAAGCCTCCGCCAAGGCAACACCAACGTCCTCTCAACGATTAGCTTGAGAGGATTTTAAAATGAGAACATCTGGAATAAATTCGACTGCTCTCAAAACCGTGAATACTAAAAAATGAACCCGACCGCTCTCAAAAATTAAGAAAGAAAAAAAAAGGATAATTAATCTAGAATCCTTGTCTGGTAGCTGATCGATCTCAAAATTTAATCAGTTCGTGCCAGTCACGAGTCCAAACATATCTGAAAGTTTCATCCGAATCTATCCAGCGGTTTTGGAAGTATCCTGTCTACAGTCAAACAAACAAATAAATGCAACTGAAAATCAATACCTCATTCTTAGCGAAGCGGAGGTAATAAATGTGACGATATGATATCCACTCGAAATGCACAACAATACTACCCAGCTGCAACGAGGTTCAGTCACTACATAATGTGACTTTAGCTGGAAAGGATGAATATGTATCGTATATGTTTATATATGGATGCATGTAATGGTGCAGGCATGGCTGTGTGGTGAGGAGATTGTTATCCAGCACCATGGCTTCGATTTCAATCCCATCGCTTGGTAGCTTCCTCGAGTGTTTTCTAATATAGCCCCGAATTCACCAATGCTTTGTAAGTGAATTCTGTAGACAGAAACTGTAAGAAACCCGGCGTATCTATCTATCTATCTATATATATATATACATATATATATGTAAATTTATGTATATGTGTGTATATGTTTGTGTGTGCGTGTGTGTATGTTGTGTGTATATATATATATATATGTACACATACAGAGGGTGGACAAAATAATGGAAACACATTAAAACTTCAAACAAATTAATCTTAATAAGGGGTAGCACTGCATGTGGCAGGGATTACAGCTTGAATTCTACGAGATATGGCCTCGTACATTTCCAAAGGCTTTTTTCTCAAAGGCTGTCATTAATTTTCAGACAGTACTTCTTGATGCACCAAATATCTCGGCTGTTTTCGTTATGCTAGCGACTACCACACGAGCATCAACAATTTGTTCACTTTGGAAGTCCGATAGATTTGTCGTTTTAATGAATTTTAATTACCTCTTTTTGGTGATATCTGAAAAGAAACAGCACATTTAGCAAAACATATTAACCAACACTAATAATAAATCAAAAACATAAAAATATACAAGCTATTGACGCCTTTATAGATCTTTCAAAATTATGATGCTATGATGCTAGGTGTTTCCATTATTTTGTCCAACCCCTGTATATATATATATATATATATATATATATGCACAGAACTACAGAAATAATCATTGTGACATAAGAAAAATTAAAAGTTCTCAATCAAATTTCACAAATATCATTACAACGAAATAGCTTGCTAATTAAATGGAGGATTACATGTCGTTGTGAAAGTTGATTAAAATATATGAATGCGTTTCTTAAACAAATAATTAAATGACACATAATTCAGAAATCAAAACTTCTAAATTAAAGATGCAGAATGGCAGAATTATATAATCTCTAGCATTTCAGTGACGTACTTAATCAGGAGAGAAACATTGAATAACAGATAAAAATGACATACTCAAATTTTCTCCAACAGAATCTGAATGAAATATAAATTAATTTAAATGTCAATGTACATAACGAATCGCTCTTTATTCTCTATAATACCCTATAATTATCGTCGGAGCTGATATATACAAGACTGTTTATGAATGCACACACACACACACACACATATATATGCAAGTAAACACACACACACACACACACACACGCACACACACACACACACAC
>NC_069001.1:30077913-30083926 GCF_001194135.2 Octopus bimaculoides
ATATATATATATATATGTACGAAGAGAGAGTGAGAGAGAGATAAAGCAGACAAATAGACAGACAAGAATTTATAGATAGAGAGAAGAGAGTGAGAGAGAGATAAAGCAGACAAATAGACAGACAAGAATTTATAGATAGAGAGGAGAGAGAGAGAGACAGACAGACAATCAAGCACATGTCCATGTGCGTACATACATATATACCTATATATAAATATATGTTTATATAAGAATATATACGAGTATATATAAAGGAGGCCACTAAATGGACTGCTAATGTGCTAGAAGAAGATCACATGTCATGCGCCTATTTTGCTTGTTACCTGATATTAAAAGGATATTAGTTAATATCCAATTTTTTAACCCTATTGTTTAAATGATATATGAATATACATATATGGTAACGGTCGGCATCTCCGTCTGTCTGTCTCTACCCTCTACACAGTCCAATGGCAGGAACGATGGTTACGATATTTTTCGGGATTACGATAGTTCTAGGATAGCTGTATTAAGAAATCACCTTTGATTTTTTTTTTTCTCTTCGGAAAGTTCCGGAGATGAGGATTAACTCTGAATTTCACCCCCTATATTTCATGAATATATATATATATATATATATATATATATATATGTGTGTGTGTGTGTGTATGGATGGATGGATCTATGCGTGCGTGTGTGATTTTGTCTGTAGTCCCCCCCCCCTCTGCCATCGCTTGACATATGGTGTTAGTGTGTTTACATCCCCGTAATTTAGCAGTTCAGCAAAAGAGCCTGATAGAATAAGTGGTAGACATATCAAAAATAAGCCCTAGGATCGATTTCCTCAACTAAAGCCCTTGTAGAACAAGTAGAAAGATGCATTTCTGCCTACACGTAAATACTGAACAATATATATATAAAGGATAAATTACTTTTAAGAGAAGAAAACTTTGCGCGCCATCTCATAGCTGGTTGCCGGCAAATTTTTGTGCTCTTGAAAGGATTTTGTCCTTTATATATATTGTTCTGTATTTACGTGTTGGAAAAATATCTTTCTACTTGTTGTATAAGTAAAATAATTTTAAAACAAGTGAACCAGGCTATGGATTCTACTCCATCCCGATACATCAACTACTACGTAGCAATTGAGGGTCTCTCTGAGATTAGTATGCTTCCCACAGTGCTCGCACCCAATTGGCAACTTCTTGCATCAGTTAGTTTGTATCTCCTCTGAATACTTTGTTCAATTCTATTTCATCCTCCTTAAAAGCTCTCATCTTTCATTGTAATATACGATTACGACCTTACACGCATGTATGAGTGAAGGCGCGGCCTTGTTTGCATTATTAAATTATGCATCTATAAATATATATCTTTATTCACCTGTGTCTTATCAGTTTATTCATTTTGGATATTTTTTGCCACGCAATTGCTTATTGTTGGCTTCCTCTGATTAAATTCCAGCGTAGTTTTGCGAATATGTATATATCGTTTTTTATATTTTTTGTCTTTTAATATGTGCTTGATATATATTCACTGTTATCTCGCACGATCATATTCGTTTGCGCGATTTACGTCTAAGTGCAAACGTACTTGCACCTATATTCTATTCTCTCTTTTAGTATCATTACATTTTGACCTGATATTATAAATTTATATTTTATATCGTACGATCGTATTCATTTCTGCGGTTTAAGTCGAAGTGAATATGCACTGGTACCTATCTTGCAATCTTTATATATATTTTAGTGCATGCTTTATAGCTAATAGGTAGGTAATATATTCTTAAGTGTGGACCGTTGGCCCGTGTGAATATCTGGGTATATATATATATATATATATATATATATATATACACATATTTTATTCATTTGCTTGTTTCAGTCATTAGACAATGGCCATGCTGGAGCACCGCCTTGAATTTTTAATCAAATGAATCGAACCTAGTACTTATTTTTTGAGTCTAGTACTTATGCTGTTGGTGTGTATACATACCTGCTAGCTTACGGGTACGTACACACACCAACACACTTGTCAAGCGGTAATAAGGGTACAAATACAGACATAAACACATTCACACACACACACACATATACGAGTTTCTTTCAGTTTCCATCTACCAAATCTACTCAGAAAGCTTTGCTAAGTCCAAGACATCTCTCGAGTCTATCAGAATAACATAATAAAGTTTTGAAGTGTAAAAGTAATTTTTAAAAATTATTTTTTAAATACATGTTATGAAATCATTTTTCAGAATGTTACTGACCTCTTTGGGGAAAAAAGCTTTTTCCTGGTGTGTGAGCGCTTACGTTTAACCTTTTCAATCAAATATACATACCTGCATATATATATATATATATATATATACACACACATATACAGGTGGTCAAAACATAAGTGCAAAACTGGATAGAAAAAGTAGGGTTAGGTTACTGAAAGAGGGGTAATAATTTTGCAACTGTAATAACAGTACACACACACACACACACACACACACACCCGCAAACACACAAATATGTGTGTGTATGTATGTATATATATATATATATGTGTGCGTGTGCGTGTGTGTGTGTGTAAGTGTATGTGTATGTGTATTATTGATCAACATAGTACAAAGTAAATTAGCATATATAACATTTGTAAAGATAACTGACGTGGTGAGTAATTCTACGCGAGCTTTACAGTTAGAAACATCATTAAAAGCTCCAATAGCTCCAACGATAGAAGGAAGATCGTAACATCAACAAGAATATTTACTTGCAAAGTGACAGGAGTAAAACCGCCTAAAGACAGAAACAGCTGTTTGTGGTTGACAAATACGGGATAAATTTATGAATATTCAACAAATACGTTTTTATTCTCTGAATAAAAATCGTCTTTACAAAAGTTTACATCATCGCCTGTAGAATTTTTTGTCTTGCTATTTGTTTAACTATCCTTTTCTATTGTATTTTTCTTTTTTATGTTTTTTTTTATTTGCGTATAGATTTTCTTAACTATATCGATTTTACAACTGCTTTTGTTGTAGATTTTACTGCGTCGACTGATGTGACACCATCGTTAATATCGTTGCAGACAGTTTCATGGAATAAAGATTTAAACAATTATAACTTGACAGCTTTAATACGTTTTAGAATCATTCTTTTAATTCGCTGATGTGTATTGCGGTGTTGGAATATAGAATTATCTTGAGCTGCGTTTCATAATCTGTTTAGTAAAACACTTTCTTTGACTGATTCGTAATATTCTCGGATGCAATGTATTGGGATATTTATTTTCAGTTCTGTGAGTTTTTATTTCTAGTAATTCTAATGTCACATTACATTTCAACATTTGAGGGTCGATAAATGAAATACAGTTTCAAGATGGGTGTAAATATTTCTCAGTGAATATCTGTAAATCCAAGATACAGGATTATCACATTTAAGGTTAATTCGGGCTGAGATTTAGGTTAATAACACTCGTTTCTTTGTAATTCATGTCGTTTTAATTTCATAGTTAACAATTCAAAAAGTCGAGCCGCTGAATGTTACGTCGGGTGAAGGGAGGGACCTGCCAGTGTGTAGTATAAACTTTCTCAAAGACGCTGTTCATGTGAGGAAGCGGTACCTCTAACTGAGATTGTGCCATGCACATACGGAAAAACAAGGATAGATTCAAACATATAGACGAAATTCAATCACCTATTTCATGTCAGTGAATGAAATAATATTTCAAATTTGGAATGTGTTTCCAAAACAGATAACGTAGTTTGTATATTCTGCTTATTTCCTGATTAATATAGTGAAATATTACAAACTAGAAACAATCTAAAAACGATGCAAAATCTACAATTCCATTATATATACTACTGAATTCTGAAAGCTGGAATTTTTTAGCAATGGGTGCAATACAAACAGCCGAATATATGTGGTCTGTATTCTTATGAAGAATATGGGACTGTCACTGTAATATATATATAACGCAATACAGTTTGTTTCATTGATGTTAAGTGCTACTTGGTGGTATTATATAAACGAAGTTTCCTAATTCGCATGGTTGATATGAATTGTTAATGCCTCGTATTATTCTTTGGTTTGTCATACATACTTTCTCTATTGTACTAGATGTGTAAACACGGCCTTTGCGTCTTTAGACATTACAGCACGCATTACAATACCTAAATTTTCAAGCCAAATTTAGTTAAACTTTAGATCATGACGTTGTTTCTTGGTAACAAATTGTACTTTTACTTAGTTACAAAAGTAGTTGTCTCCTAACGCCTGAAGAGAAATTGTTCATATATCTATATTTGGTGTGAGAATTCACCAGACATTTATATTTTGTTGTGCCCATGGAGATAACAGAAATATTAAATACACAATCAGATATTAACTGTATCCTGTACTGTAGTCGATAAAATAGAGAAAACCTTCTGTAAAGGTTTCTTTTGCATATGGGAAAATATTTTTCAGATGCGAACGGCAAGTTAGGAGTCTCGTTAGCACGGCAATTCGAATTTCATTTGATCATTCTCGGGGTTAGTGTATCCTGATTTCAATAGAGCCAGAACATTGGGCGAAATGCTTTGCAGATGTGGACATTAAATGACACCTCGTTTTTGTTTTATGTAAAAGATAACATGCACAACACTTACATACATACATGTATGTAATATATATATATATATATATATACATACACACATATATATATGTGTGTGTGTGTGCGCGCTCGCGACTGTTTGTATGTGGATATACATGTAGTGAACACAAATCCAAATTCTAATTGAATCAATTTTCTCGACTACGTTTCACCTCATTCTATTTCCTTTGGCAAAATATAGTTATTTAATGCAACTTCCTTGAAAATTCCGTACGCTTACAGGTCTTGAAATAACATTTGTTCTTTATACCTGGGGATAAACTAAGTCATTCAAACGTTACTATGAAGCCTCAGACGTTCAGATCACCAAATACAGCAATTATGATCGTTGAAATCGCTGACGGACACATCATCACTACCAATAATATTTTTTAATAAGCTTACATATAATTGTTCAAATGTGAATCAGTAGATATATTTTATTTTAATTATCACAGTATTTTCTTAGAAAGACATCACGGAAATCAGTTCACAGAGCAGCGACTACTCCCATACAACGTAATCGAACTGAGGATTGTGTGATTACGAAGCAAATGTCTTGACTATTATCCAGCCATATTCATCCGTAGCAGTAGTTATGGAGCTAATACAAATATGAGCTTCATGTTGCTAAATTCTCACAACAATTAATAGCATTTAAAGAAAACAATAGAGAAGAGGAGCAAAAAAATAAAGAGAATTTGAAACAAGAGAGTCAATGAGGAGAAAATATTAAGAAATAAAAATTAAAATAATCCGGTAAATAAGTAATTAACAATGACAAGGGAACTGCAGCAATATGTGCTTCTCTGATAATATCATCATGGTACGCTAATTACTGAGAGTTTTCTTTCAGCAATAATTAAGGATTTACGAAATAGCATGACATTAATTAAAATACAATGTCATATTTCGAAGTGGTGAAATACTTGTATTGTTTAGAATGCAAGTAAAACAGCAAAACGGGATTTAAACAAATACATAATATAAGCGGAAATAAAGGAAGAAAAAACTGAAGGAACCATTTGAAGAGTTATCTCATAGCAAACATTTTGTATTCTATTATCGCAATATGTTCCTTTGTTCTAAGGAGAATTTATGTATGGAATCTCATAAGAACAAGGAGGGTTTGTATTTGATATATCAGAGGAAAATATCGGTGTAGTATACATATAAATATACACACACACAAATACACATGCATATATATATATATCCATGTGTAGGTATGTTTACCACACATTCATATGGAGAAATAAATAGACTGACATACACAGGGAGAACATACTCACACACGCATACCCACCCACGCACGCACATATACCCGCAGAGTTTATGTATGTGTTTTTCGAGGAACACACAGAACTATGTACCAATATGCAAACGTATATCAATGTACATGTTCGTATAT
>NC_069001.1:30084026-30085402 GCF_001194135.2 Octopus bimaculoides
GCATATATATATATATATATATGTTCCTACTATTGTTCATTCTTTTAGTTGTATATCAGATATTTATTTATCTATCTAAAGATTTTTTTTCGAAATAAGCACAATTATATGTATCGTAAATTGTATCAAGTATGAGTTAAATGTTAGTCGTGAGTAGTTAAGAAGCATATACTCGAAACAGGAAAATATATCATGGCTTCATAGTAAAAGAAGGATATTACGGACGCAAATGAAAAAATGTTATTTTTGAATTAATTATTAATGTTACTGACTATTATGTAGCGGAAACGATAATATTCACCAATCAGGATAACATGGTTTTGAGATGAGTGAAGTAAAATTAGACATTAAAGTACAAAATCAAAGGCGAGTGTGACAAATACGATGTAATTGAATGCCTTAAGAAAGAGTTTGAAGCAAGCAACATTATAAGCATTGGCTATTATGATGACGAAGATTTTATTGAGTAAACCGTGGAACAGCTCAGTGTCACAAATTGGATTCATTAAGAGGTTCCTCAAGAGTGCATCGTTTTCTGGATTTACTTGTTTCCTTGATATATGTTACTCGTATTTCTACACGTGCACACTTAGATGCCTTCAATGTAATTTCCAATAATCTAGCTTACCAAATTTTAATATTAAGTATCAGTTAATATCCTTACGGGAAACATACAGCGGTTGACTTTAAAATCTGAGTAAAATCCTACAATACAATACAGGCACTGAACTCTATAACGGCTGAATAAAGTTTCGAGTATCACAATTGATCATTCAATTCAAATACTCGAAACAGAAAGTCTTCGTATTTCCCATTTGATATAAACTAATTAGAATTACCCTTAAGTTATATAACCCGAAGCATTACAAAGGAAATTATCTTAAAATATAACAGTTTTCGAGCGTGGAAATAGAAAGGGGAAATCTGTTGATACTATTTAAATTCATATGAATTAAATTAAAACTGTTGCTGATTAAAAATTATCAAAATCGTAATCAAGTACTGTAATAATTCGTTCTCGAACAAACAATCAGGCATAACAGATGACGCAGGCACACTATTTAGATTAGACAGAAAATAGCTTCGAATAAGAAACTGGTCTAATAAAAAGTACATTCTGTTTATCAGATGTGAACAAATGAATAACAGATCGGGAAATGCACTCGTATTACATCTATATGTATATACGAATCTAAACATATAACAAATTATACTAACTTCTCTGTTTGTACCTCTGTCTCTGTACATGGATACACACACACACACACATATATATATATCCATACATACATATATATGTATGTATGTATGTATGTATGTATGTATGTATGTATGTATGTATGTATGTATGTATGTATGTATGTATGTATGTATGT
>NC_069001.1:30085412-30094489 GCF_001194135.2 Octopus bimaculoides
TATATATATATATATATATATATATATATATATATATATATATATATATATGTATATATATAAATATTATGATGAGAAAGTAAAATTACTTTTACTTTGAATTAGAAATGGGTCTACGGTTAGCCAAGCGCTTCGTTCATTATCTTTCTTTTACTTGCCTACAATAAATGTATTATTCTCGGAGATTTTAAGATAGTAAGAAAGACTTTAACGTCTATTTCTAGTAGGGCGGGGGGATGCATTAAGCTGACCCCTTGTTATAATTATGTATATATATGGGAATGAGTCCTACAAAGAAACAGGTGTGGCTGTGTGGTAACATGATTGCTTCCAAAGCACATTGTTCCGTGTTCTCCATCACCATGTAGACACTTGGGCAAATGTCACCTACTATAACTTCGTGCTGACCAAATGTCTTTTGAGAGGATTTCTTAGACGAAAAATGTAAGAAGCTCGTCATATACATATATATACGTATATATGTGCACATACATATATTTGTGTGTGTCCTTACATTTTTGTTTGTACCACCACACAGATTCACATCCGGCGTTGTTTTGTTTACGTCCCTATAAATTACCTGTTCGGCAAAAAGTGACCGATCGAATAATTCAGGTTTAGAATAAAAATAAGAACATGGATGGTTGTGCCTGACTAAAGATCTTCAAGGCGGTGCCCCAGCACGGCTGCAGTCTGGTGGCAGAACAGAAACAAGTAAAGGCTAAAAACTATATATATATATATATATATATATATATATATATATATATATATATATATATATATATATATATATATACACATAGTGAGAGGGGGAAATATTTACATAGGAAATAATTGTAATTAAAGGCACGCAAGCCACTGTGCCTATATGTTTGAAAGAAACGCTAGTTACATCCAAACACGTATTCGGCGTCTCTTTCTAGCATAAAGGCACAGTGGCTTTGTGCCCGAAACCATATTTGTATTCTGTAAAATTTTATATCTCTATATATGAATTTTATCGAAAACGGTTTTTATACACTGGCTACTGATAAGGTTCATTTATGTTAATGATTGAATGCATTAATTAGGTTTTTATATATATATATATATATATATGTTACTAACGGTACAAGGTAGTACCTACAAAGTTAGAAATAGGTTAAAAGCCTAAGATCCGCAAGTGGTAATAGTAGTAATAAGGGCGGTTCTTCTAAGGAGTATAAGTCTGTAGATATCTTATCAATCCAAGGGGCTTGTCCTTTCATTGTGTGTTTCTTCTGCCCAAATTTTATTCCAATATTCCTGCACTACTTCTTTTGATGGGACAGATTCTCCTGCAACTCGTATTTTCCATATCTTCCTGTAAACATTTTTGGGTTATTTTTGAACATGTTGTCCTCACGCGCTTTTCATACCTTGCTATACGGGCAGCTTTAGGACATACTTTAGGACATACTTTAGGACATACTTTAGGACATACTTTAGGACATACTTTAGGACATACTTTTTGCTTGATAGTTTCTATGGTGTGATTGATGTCAGATATGGTTTTCAAATTGAACTTTTTCTTCAATTTTCGGGTTTTTGTTCGATTGATACTCTTGTTAAACTTAAGGCTTTTTTAAACATTCTCTGTCAGACGTAAGGAGATGAGTTTGGTGTTGAATACGCTTTTGCCAACTAGGATTTTTGTGGGAATGTTGTCGTTTACTAATCTTTTTACCACATAGAATCGTTGATATTTTCGCGGATGCATAGTACAGGTGGTTGAGATCTGTAATATCAACATCATTATCTGAAATTATATCCTTAAGTGCAAGGTGAATTTTACCAATTACCTTCAGGTTTTGATTAGAATAGCGAATTTTGGGGAACGTGTCGCATTCATTCATATTTGTTTCTTTAATTTTCAGCCATTCTATCATGATTTGATTATTTAGATCATGTAATTCTGTTGGGTCAATTTCTGGGTGATTTTCTTCATCTATTTAATTTTCCTCTGCCTTAGTGTTTATGGTTGGTTCAAACATTATTTCACTTCGCTTATCAGTTAGATTAACTCTTTCAATCATTATTGCATTTTTGTTAGAACTGGGTTGGTCTATAATTATTTCATCCGTAATATCTCCTTTAGCTACCACTTCGTTCCTTTTATCCCTCACTGATTGTTTAATCTGGTCTCTCTCTAGTTCAGTTAGTAATTACTTTTTTCATGATGGTTCTTCTAACGTTGGCAAGTTGTTACTGTCTATGTACGGTCTTATTTCAAGGTGTTTTGGTCTTCAGTTTAAATAGGTTTGTACAGTATTAGATTTATTTGTGGGGAAATACATGGCATGATAGAAAGCCTTAAGAACCTCTTTATTATCTCCCCTTGACAATTTTCATTCTTTTTCTTTTGGTTATTTCATGACGAACATGGACGGCTGTCTGTTTGAATATTCCGGTTGTGAGTTACTTCCAGATCCTGTGTTTCGGGAAGATTTGAAACAGCAGCTGATTTTACGTACTCAATCTGGATCATCACTTGAGTAGCCCGACCTTGGAAACCCGTGTGACGGCCGATCGGTATTTTGCTTTTTTATCATCGAGACATGATAATGACGAGGAAGAAGCTGTGTGATGTATGGCAGTAAAGTATGGTTTTTGTGATTATCTTCGTTAAAAGGCCGCTTCCTTCAAGACATCCACAGATTCCTTTATCGCATTCCATCGATGTTATTAGATTAGATTTGTTTTTCAATGGAGAGTTCGGTGTAGCACATCCATGTTGTTATTAAGCGTAGAGTTGAATCTTATCATCATTCATCATTATTATTGAGATAGAGCGCAAAGCATGCCATTAAAGCGACACTGGGGGTATACAAATATACAAAGCACAGTATACCCATCATGACATCTCGTCTGATAAGGATACTCCAGGCACATGCATCACAACCATATGTGCGCAGTATTGTGACTTGATATCAAGATTAAGAGCGTATGACCTTGCAGGTGGGGCAGAGTTAGAATTTTCTTCAAGTTGGATTGCACATCGCGCTTAAACGGTCATTGAACAAGGATTGTCTAACAATGTCGAATGAAATACGTATGTTTCTAGGGATGAATTATGGAAACCGCAAAGAATTCCTCTTAACACATGGCTAAGGTGATCCCTTAATACTTCTGGCTCGTGGTCAGCGATGCACATATCGTCAACCACTGAGGGACGTGCTCCACTGGTTAAGGTCAAACAACTGACAAGCAAATCTGTGGTATTGAGCACATTATTTACTGTAGCCCATATTTTGTACCAGTACAAAACAATGTATGTACAGGATAACACTTCCAATCAGTCAAGATTAGAAGCCATAACAGCCCCTGCCTGGCACTGCATCAGGGCATTTCTTCTTCTTCTTCTTCTTCTTCTTATTATTATCTATCTATCTATCATCATCATCATTACTATCATGATAATTTTATTATTATTTGTAAAATTATGTCGACTAACTAATATACATAATAATAATATTAATAATAATACGTCAAATACTACTGTATTTATGTCATAGTAAAGATGATTTGCGCTGAAGACGATCAGAATAATAATAATGATAATAATGGTTATAATGATGATATTGAATATAATGAGCATAGATACCACAACGACAATGTAAACGGCGTCGACGTTAATCTGGTATAATATTTCGAGGAATTCTATACATTTAATACGAGTACAGTAAACAAAAAATAGCCGTGATACTAAACAACAATGCTTTTTTAAAAAATACATTATCGTATAATAGATCATATTCATATTTTTGTAATGCATGCAGATAATTAAGGACTTATATCTACACTGAATGGTTTTCTATAGTATGCACAGAGTTGATGCGTCAGTGCATATCATTATTTGTATTGTGAAATATTAGTGATTTCCCCAAAAACGTGTAGAAGTATTGCGTTTAAGCATATGAATATATTTATATATGTAAATATACGTGTAGTTATATCTGTGTGTGTGTGAGTCTGTAAATGTTTATATAACACGTTTTGCTGGTGTACTATCCTTCTATATTCTTATCATATGGACGCGGCTACGCATATGCTATACCTAGCTCATTGAAGCAACTTATTTAAACATTACAAGTAAATAAATGATTTTTTAGTGAAACTCCTCAGACTGTCAATATACGCTCGCAGACGCATACTCAAACATTATCACACATGCTCACACAGAAACTCACACACAAAACACAAACACACACATGCAACTTTATATACGCTCGCCCACTTACGTATACATCTCTCTCTATCTATCTATCTATCTAACCATCTATCTATCTCCCATCTATCTATCTATCAATCTATCTAACCATCTGTCTATCTCGCATCTATCTATCTATCTATCTATCTGTGTTGGTAGTTTGATAAATACATGATGAAGTTTGAGAAATATATATGTTTCTTGAGCAATAATAAACCGTGCCCTGCACACGGGTGAAGTATTCACAGCAAGTGACCCTGAAAATAGGTATATACATATTTCAAACTTCGGCACGTGCGGGTGGGTGCCGGTCTAGTCAGTTACACCAATCAGAGAGCTCAACTGGTACTTATTTATCCATCGAAAATGAATGAAGGGCAAAGTCGAGCTCGGCGTTATTTGAACGTCAAAACAGAGGAAATCCCGCGAAGTATTTTGCCCGGCGTTGTAAGGATTTTGTTATAGCACCACGTAAGTGATAGAAGTTACATTGCTTTAGAGTTTTGGTACAAGAACAACAGATTCGGGGTGGAGCTAATTCGATTACATAGACCTCAGGGCTCAACAAGCATGTATTTTACGCATCCTATAAATGATGAAATGCAAAGCCCGCCTCGGCGAAATTGGAACGTGAAACGTAAGGAAAAACGAAATGCCGTTAAACATTTTACCCGAGGTGCTAATGATCCATCCAGGTCGCTGCTTTGGAGTAGAGTGCTATGCTATTTTAAAATTAATAATGGGACAGTGATCGAAAAAAATATTGTGACGTCATATTGCGCTATTCTGCTAACGATTTTCCGTTTTACAAATTTCATACAAATTATAAATCAAATGACTTCCTCGAAATTTAAATGCCTTGCTTCTCAATGCTATACATCTCTCTTGCATAACAACGTAGAATTACGATCGCTAATGAATCGCGTACATCATTACCATAAATTCCCTCGAAATTTTAATTCCATCGATATCCGATATTTCCATTTAAAAACAGAATGAAAATCAACCTTCAGGACACAATGTAGCACAATAACATGTTGCTTAATAACAATAAGTTTATAAGTTTGACAGTTTCTTTAAATTAAACACAACACTTGCGGCATTTTATCTTTCATATTTCAAAGGCCATTTATGTAAACTGATCAACTCCAGTGACCCCTGCCGTACTTGCTCTCTGGAATTCTCTTAACTACGTAACTTTTCTTCACTTAAATTGTTGGGATTCAGGAGATTCATTAGTGAAACAAATGGAAAAAAAAATATTCATATGATTAGCTTTTCATTCTTGCTCAATTCCTTTAACTCAGCGACTTCTGTATTGTACACTAATACTCGTATATTATTCATTTAAATTATTACACATCATTTCGGCTGATATACTCTCCAGCCTTCATCAGGTGTTTTGGGGAAATTTTGAACCTGGGTTCTCATTACTAGGGTAATTTTTGATGTTATTGTTATTATTATTATTATTCAGGTCACTGCCTGGAATCGAACTCGAAATATTTGGGTTAGTAGACCGCGCTCTTAAACACTTCGCCATATGCCCGTGAGCATAATAATAATAATGATAATAATAATGATAATAATGACGATAACAACGTCGAACCATACCTTAGGAATGAGAACGCAGGTTCGAAATTTCCCTAAGACACCTGATGAAGGCTGGAGCGTATATCAGCCGAAACGTTTTGTTAACAAACAAAATGAGGACTAATATCCGTGAAATATAAATAATGTAAATTATGTACATAATTCCTCATCTCTCAAATATAGAGCTGAATTTTATTTTAGTTCTGAAATACTAAACTTTTTATATAAGAATATAGAACACTCTCCGCATGAACAGCATCACGCTTAGTAGTATAGATATAATGAAAGCTTCATCTTTCTCCTGCTAAAAATGTGCCACAGCATTGTTTAGAAAAATACTTAATAGATCTCCGACGTTACTCTGGGGAAACAAACTATGATATGAACAAATAAATTAATGAACGATTAATTACTTGTAGAGATGCCGTCTTTTGTTATGGAACCGTACTATTCTACTAAACGTTATTATAAGTCAACACCGCGCTCTACTGTGTTAGTAGTGCTCTTACATCATTTGTTACAGATTTTCGATAGAAGCTAAAGTCATCACTGTCACGATCTTCACACATCTTTTATCTTCGATCTCATTGTTTCTTTGCAGGTTGCATCTTGTATATGAAACGTCATGACAAAATCAATGCTGGATATGATTTCTGTCGAAAATCTGTTGAGATAACCAGTACAAGCAATAAACTATTGTTGATAACTAGAAAGCAATAAGAATTTTTTTTTTAAATTAGTAATCAAAATGATCAGTATTTATGGATGTCGAAATTGAATTCTTATTGCATTAAAGACGAACTCCGATTACAAGATTTCAGTGTAGCTTTTAAATATTGGATTGCAAGATTTCGTTTAGATCTCTCAAATGTTTCTTGAAATTGAAGGAACGCAAATTGGCGTCAGAGGAAGCCAGGATACTCAGAAATGGAATTTCGGATTCATGTAATGTGTACACACACACACGCACACACTCACACACAATCAGGCGTTTGCGCCTGCATAAATCTCTCAGTTGAGTCAATGTTCGCCTCCATTTCTAGCGAATCTATAATACAATTAATTTTTCCTCATTAGTGAAACAAATGGGAAAAACAAATATCAAATATTTATTTATCTGATTAGCTTTTCATTCTTGCTCAGTTTCTTGAACTCATCAAGTTCTTTATTGACGCATATCCCTGCTATTTCAATCAAATAGATTTCTTCAGCTGGTGATAGAAATGTATAACACTAAATTATATCGTTGCCATCCGTGCCAAGACAAAAGGAGTTATAGGAAGGTATATATCATAAGTATTTCTTTAGAAAACAGATATTATCATTTACTTTGCATTAGATACGCAAGTGAAGGAAGATGGAGTGAGAATAGTTGCGTTTGTACAAGTAAGGCTGGAAGTATTAATAGCGGTGGTAGGCTACTAGTGTGGTAGTGTGGGATCCATGGCTGTTTTTTGACAAATGTTTACGCTTTCTAAGGGTAATTTACCCAATATTTCTATTGTTCTAACGGCGTTCTTGAGTTCGAAAATAAATTATCATATTTTCAGTTATAGACATACATAGGCGCAAGAGTGGCTGTGTGGTAAGTAGCAACTCTAATAATGAAAGTGTTATCGCTGACACATATTTCGAGTTGAGTCCCACTGCGTAGCACCTTGGGCAAGTGTCTTCTACTATAGCCTCGGGCCAACCAAAGACCTGTGAGTGGATATGGTAGGCGGAAACTGAAAGAAGCCCATCGTATATATGTATATATATATGTATGTGTGTGTGTGTTTGTGTGTCTTTTTGTCCCAACCCCCGCCAACACCGTTTGACAATCGATGCTGGTGTGTTTATGACCCCGTCACCTAGCTGTTCGGCAAAATGAGACCGATAGAATAAGTACTAGGCTTACAAAGAATAAGTCCCGGGGTCAATTTGCTCGACTAAAGGCGGTGCTCCAGCATGGCCGCAGTCAAATGACTGAAACAAGTAAAAGGGTAAAAGAGTATACATTTTCGGTGTCATATATTTAGTGCATGCGTTTTTCTTATGCGCACATTGAACGAAGGAAACATTCAGATGGAGACCCTTTTTAGACATCGATATAATTTTTAAAAAGTGAACACTGAATACAAGAAACCAAACGGTACAGCTCACACCGTCGCTGATCAAGAACAATGGATATCAATACTTCGCTGTTTTTGTGTCTCCACAGTAATGCATCTTTGATCCACTTCGGAACGAATTACAGTCATTGTATTGCGACCATGCCGGGGCACCACTTTCAGGATTTTCATTCGAACGAATCGATCCAAGTACTAACCGCACAAGTGCAGCAAAGTTAAATTCTGAATAAGAAGCAACTCTAATAATGAAAGTATTATCGCTGACACATATTCAATATGTTCCGTTTTTGCGTTCATTGCTGAATAATGAAAGAAGGAAACAAACTTGATAATGGCATACATACATACACTCTGAATATGCAAACCAAACTGACAATTGGCTTCATAGGAGAACGAGATCAATGAATATCGATATTCCGTTGATTTTTTTTTTTTTTTCGCAAACACTATATCTTAAATAGATTTTCCCCTCTGCCGCTGTCCCGTAGCAAATGAGCGCATAATCAAAACACAAGAAATCAAGAAAACTAAGGCGTCAAGCTAGCTGACACGAGAACACGTCAGTCCAACAAATTAGAGACATTTCGTCCTCTACGTTCTGAGTTCAAATTCCGACATGTTCAAATTACATTTTTATTCTTTAGGGTCCGATGGAATAGGTACTGGTGCAATTGACTTACCCCCACCTAAAAAAAAATTCAGGCCTTGTGTCTATAATAGAAATGATTTTGTCAGTCATAAGAAAGTTAGGAGGCTGAAATTTCGAAGGCACTTAACCTTCTTACATACATACATAAACAAATAACATGTTTATGTTGTTGAAATTTCAATAAAGGAGCTTTGAATCTAAGCTGGAAACCGACTCTTTCAGTATTGATAAGAAATCTTGAAATAAAACTTGATAATGACATACATACATACATATATGAACATAGGTTTTTATCTTTCACTTTCTGATTGTTTCAGTCAATCTATTGCAGCCATGCTGGGGCACTACTTTAAAGAATTTTAGTTAAATGAATCGATCTCGAAGACGTATAGAAACCAGACTCAACTGTTCAGTGGCAGTGTGAGATAATCACAGACACACAGACACAGATAGATAAATACACACACGCACACATACATACGCACATACC
>NC_069001.1:30094589-30095312 GCF_001194135.2 Octopus bimaculoides
ATATATATATATATATATATATATATATATATATATATATATTATACTTTTTTTTTATGTGTATCTAAATTTTTTATTTATATGATCGAAAATATCACCGGAGCTCAAGTAGCAGACATGGAACTAGGTAACTCTTGCTAAATGCCGCTTGGATACTTTGTTAATGAAAAATATGAGCAAAGAAAGCTATTGTGATGGCACGGGTAATTCGAAACGACCGCAACAATAATATATTTGGTTCCTACGTCTGATTAAATACGAGAGTGTTTAGCAAAAATATGACGGCGATATAATTATCAAATTTAATAAATGTTTAATATATCATCGTAAGAATACAATCAGATAATACACAACATTATATATAGCATTGATATTAGACAATATCAGTAAGCAATCGCTGTGAAATACAGTTATTTGATATATTAACCCGGTGTACAGAGTGCATTGTAGTTAGAAGTGAGTGCTTAAAGTTCATATTATCGATAATGTCACAAGGCGTAAAAAAGTATTGAAACCAATTAATATATAATTACCTAATTCAGACAGATAATACAAAACAAAAAAAAACAAATGCTAAGTACAATCAGTGAAGCAGTATACTTGGAGAATAACTCCCGTCGAGTACACTGTATACGTATGTGTATGTATGTATGTATGTATGTATATATACATATATATATATATATGAATACAAATTATATATATATATATATATATATATAT
>NC_069001.1:30095322-30105792 GCF_001194135.2 Octopus bimaculoides
ACATACATACATACATACATACATTCATGTATGTATGTATGTATGTATGTATGTATGTATGTGTGTGTATAGTGTGTTAGATGTGATGTACTGAAATTGAATATTGAGAAAAAATCGTCAGAATTTTAGAAAAATATATTTTTTTATTTCTTCATTATTATTAGCGCTTTCGTTCCTTTCTCGAACATGTCAAATATAATTCGTGAGCATACAGGGTTCGATCCCACAGCGCAGAAACTTTGTCAAATATCTTTTACTCCAGCGCTGCACTAACCAAACTCTTCTGAGTAGATAAAGTAGACGGAAAATGAAATTATTCTATATTATATATAAATAAAGATATATAAATATTTCTTTCTCGAGTCATACCCGTATCATAGGGGACGGTTTCCAGTTTTCGATGGCGAATATATTTCCCTCCTGGACCAGAGGAGTCGCTGTCGCAGGATTACTCATTAATGCTTTGCTAAACTTATAGCCCGGTCCAAGGATCAGAAACACAACCATGCCATCATGAGCCCAACACCGTAAACACTAACCCACGCGCCTCCACATAATATGTATGTGTGGGTGTGTTTTTGTGTGGAGGCGCGTGGAAGTGACGAGGAGTAAACACAGACACACGACGGGCTTCTTTCAGATGACATCGACCAAATCCATTCACAAGGTTCTGGTTGACACAAGGCTACAGTGGAAGAATCTTCACAAAGTGTCACTCAGAGGGACTGAACCCGTAATCACGTGGTTGAGAACTAAGCTTCTTACCACGCAGTGTGTCTGTATGTGCGCGTGCGAATATATATATATATACATATATATATATAACCGTACATATTTACACGAATATATATGTTTGTATATACATGCATGTATGTAGATATGTAGGTGTGTGTAGGGACCCTAATGAAATACTTATCCATATGTTTTAATGATGTAGTCATATTCTATTAATTGATGTTTCGGGCACTGAGTTTATTCATATCCATCTACTTTAGAACTCACTTCACTACTCTATCTTTCATGTATATTTCAAGAAAAGCTCCCTTCCATTAGAGCACTTTCATTATAACATCTTGAAATCCGAAGACTAAGAAAATGATAATGGTTGCCCAAGGAATATTATATTCAAAGAGTTGAATAAAGTATCTGCGATTTGTAAGAATAACATATCTTTTCTATAATTACAGTTTGCAATTTTCTGTTATTTTCAATACACTGTATTTCCATTTCAATATATTTTGTGATGTATTATCTTTTTCTATAGTTTTCTGTTTCCTCTCATTTTCATTAATGAAAGAATTTACATTATTGAGTTTACATTATTTTTGTTTTCACACACACACACACACACACACACAAGCATACACACATACACGTTTATATATAAATACATATATGTACGTATATATATATATATATATATATACTCACAAACATATATATATGTTAATATCTATGTATGTGAATATATACGTATGTGTGTGAGTATATTGCTTTTTATGTTTTATTTCTTTGCCTATTTTACACTGTGGTCCTTCTATAGAACTACCATCAAAGCTTCTAGTCCACACAATCGTACTATTTTTAAATGTCGTACTATTTTGCCGAAGGCCTACGTTGAGGGTCATAAGCATGCTAATACCGTATGCCAAGCGGTAGTGTGCAGGAAATCGGTCACAGGGATGCATAAAAAAGCACACACACACACATACTACATAAGTGTCTATGTATGTATGTATGTATGTATGTGTGTATGCATATATGTATGTATGCATATACGTATGTATATATATATGTCTATATGTATGTATGTGTGTATGGAAATATATAGTTTGTATACGCTTATGTAGGTATTTGTATGAGACTTCTATTTTGTGGCGCTATCTTACTTTTTAAATCTCTGTCATCGAAGGACCCATCGTCCTACATATATTTCATTTCTATATTAATTTGTTATGCGTACTTATTCCATCATCCGTTAATTGATTCAAATCTTAATCTTTCTTAATATTCTGAATACAATATATATTCGGATATTTACAAGATAAAAAGAAAGTATAAACATTAAAAGTATAAAAGATCAAATTATCGACGAAAGTAAACGGAATTACCTTTCTAAGGAAACCGAAAATAAAGAGAGAGAGAAAAAAGGAGATATTAAACAGCAAATTGTAGATGGGTAGGAATAACGTATTGTAGGCGCACCCCTCTTACCGTTTTTAAACACCTTCGTGTATACAATTTCAAAGACGTTGCCGCGAAGGAGTGTCAGCGGAACTCGCAGCAATAGCCACCCTAACTCGAAGGTTCATTTCTCAGACGGTTTGCATTGGTCTACATTTTGCAGAGAATATCATGAATGCAGGATCCGAGAAAATCAGGGTTCTCAACGGTCACAGACACCGAAAAGACAGCCGACCAGGCTCCTGTATTTTTTAATTCCACACTCCTCCGCATTACAGGCTGCGTTGCTCGGGGTTTCCTGCAGACACAACAGGCTGGAGTCAGAGAACATGCCACAGAGCGTCGCCTCCAGGACTAGTGAATTTTTACATTTATTTTCAATGGTCCATTGTATTTTTTTACATACAGTGTTTCCTTTCACCATTCCTAAAGATAAATACTTATTTAAGCCATAGTCCACGCCGCTGAAACCAACTCAACTTGTAATGTATATTCATGTATATTTGCCATTTTCTAAATTTTTGTCTTTAATTCCTATACGTACAGATATTTTTTTCGTTTTTCGTTTGATATGACTGTTCTTATCAATGGACGTAGCTGCAAATTGGTCATCATGCAAATGTCATCCATCAGCGACCAATATGCCAGATACCCTTTGGCAGATGCACCTCCAACGAATTCTTTATATTCTAACTCAATTTAGACGTGACTCACAAAACTTAAATTGCAAGTGATAGTGATATCAAAGAGGCAACAAGAAATGGAATGATGGGTAATCATTAAATATATAGCTCCACATCAGTCTAGCAACAATTTTAAGAGCTTCACTTGACAAAATTTAGTAAAAAGATGTATATTATTAAAAACTGTTGTCTCATATATCTGACAGATGTGTGTGTGTGTATTTATGCATGTATGTATTTATGTATGTCTGTATTTATGTATGTATATATTTATGTATGTATATATATGTATGTATATATATATGTGTGTGGATGTAAATACATATGTTTGTGTGTGTATGTGTGTGTCTGTGTGTGTAAATATGTGTGCGTGTAGATACATGACCAAAATTTGTTAAGATCAAGCTACACAGCCCAAAGAAATCTAAAGAGGCCAAAGTAGGAACTGATAGTGAAGGCGCATGTCATCCTTGCTGTATTTGACTGATCATTATCCTGATGGAAGAACACCTTTCCCTTGAAACCAAAGATGCTCGTTTTTCTTCTTGCGCTGATCTAATCCGCTCAAGCTGCTTGCAGTAGATCTCCTTTGTTATCGTTTCGTTTGGGTTTAAATGTTCAAAGTAGACAAAACCTTTCATAGCCCACCAAACAGATAACAACACCTTATGTAGGTGAAGACCTACTTTACCTTGGGGTGCCGGTGTTTCCATTTTGCCTACCCAGACTTCGACACTTGACATTTTTATAGAGAACCCATTTCTCGTCACCAGTTACCATTTGTTCCCAAAAAGTTTTCGTGAGAAGTGACAACAAAGAAGAGCACATATTCACTCTGCGTGAGATTAAACTGAGAAAGTTTATGAGAATCTTTTTGACCCAATTTACTGGTTTTTCCCATGATAAGCAGGTATCAATGACTATTCGAATGACCAAATCCAAGTATCTCTGCTAGTTCCTCAGCAGTTACAATGGGATTTTGTTCTACCAAGGTTTGTATGACGTTCTCGACGAGCTCTACAGATCTTCCAGGTTGATGCTCGTTTTCTAGGCTGTAGTCCCCGGCTACAAATTTCTGGAACCACATTTGCCACTGGTTTACATTTATAGTCCGAACTCAAAGCAAAATATCAAAATATGCCGCATATAGTCCTTTCTCACATTCATTATAGCTTTGAAAAAATAACTGTTGAAATCGATTGTAATCTTCAAAGTTGCACTACGATTAAGTACAAGCTAAAATTAATACCTGCTTTTATTGCAAGTTGATGCAGGTAGTTTATCCAGTCCGCCTCTGACTTATAGCTTATGCAGTAGAAAATCTGCATTATTTATGGGATGACCCAATATATATGCACACACACACACACGCACAATATTGGTGTGTGTGTTTTTGTTCGTGTTTGTCCCTCAACACCGCTTGATAAACGATGATTTATTTACGTTCCCGTAGCTTAAACTTAACGAAGCGGTTCAGCAAAATAGGAAAATCACAATAAATACCTGCCTTTAAAAAAAATATGTACTTCATACCTTCGAGTAACCCCCTTGAAAGTTGTGCCCCAGAATGGCCGCTGTATAACGACGGACACAAGTGTAAGATAAAAGAGGGAAGATGAACGATACTGAAGGCAGATACGTTGAATAATCACATAAGTATCCTGATTAGCTTACTTTGGTTAATTAATTTAGGATCATAAGTACTGTTTGACTACGTCGGGTCGGTGGGTAGCGTTCAATTAATGATGGCTCTTTCTAATCTGCCACATGGTCAGCTTTTCTAACGATAAACGGATTCATTATTGACATTTGTAAACCACTTGGAAAAGTCTGTTTATCAATGAAATATTTGTCTGAACGATTTAAATGAAGAGAGAAAAGGAAAGATACACAATTGATGTTCGTCTTTAATTCTCTCTTAATGGTCTTCCCGTGGAGAAGTTATTTTTGGGTGTTAGGCTCGTGATGCCAATAATGATGATGATGCACATGATGATGATGAAGATGATGATGATGATCGTGATCATGATGAGGAAGTGGAAGACGCGGTGGAGGTAGAGCAAGAGGATGATGTTGTTGATCATGATGAGGACTATGATGATTACGACGACGATGACAACGACGATGGTGAGGACGATGATGATGATGTGAATGCAGATGTTATGAATGATTAGGATGATGATAAAGGGAATGATGATGATGATGATGATGACGTGGTTGTTATGGCTTCTGATGATAGCGAATATTATGTGCATGTTGACAATGATGTTGCTGAAGATGATGACGATGGTGCTAATGATGATAACGATGCTGATGGCGATGATAATGATGGTGTTATTTCTTGATGATGATGCTGATGATGGGATTAATAATTAGATCAATCAGAAGATTATGGTGAAGAAGGAGGGGAGAGAGGAGGAAATCGACGCTGTGGTTGAACTTGACAACGATGATATTGATGAAAATGATGACGCTGATAATGATGAGGAGAAGGAGGTGGAGGCAGATGGGGTTGGCGATGATGATGGTCATGATGTCCATGAGGATAACAAAAAGGATGGTGATGCTGGTAAGGAGGAATAGGACCATTGTGATAGAATGCTAAATGTGATGATGACGACGACGATGATGCTGGTGATGATTGCGATTATGATGCTGGTGATGATGATAATGATGTCGGTGATGTTGATGGTGGTGATGGTGTGAACAAAATCGAAGATGATGATGTTGAGGATAACCAATAATCTGGCAAATTTTTGTTTCAAAATACCAAAACGAAACAAAAAAAAAAATGAAAGTAATAAATGCAAAAAAAATAAATACAAATCATAAATAAAACAACGTAAAAATAAAATCATATCTTCAACGAAGCAAAATAAAAAAGTTATTTCGAAAGCGCTGGAAAGTAAGCAGAGAGGTATGTATGGAACACACATGCAAACTTTAAAATAAATAGCAAATAATAAACAGGAAAATTATGAAATAAAAAGCACAGCAACCGTTAAATACATGAATTGTTTTAATAAAATAAATACAGAAATTAATAATAAATATATCAATATTAGATGAATAAATAAATACATAAATAAATAAATAAATGAACGAATAAATAAAATGAGGATATTTTTAATTAACAGGAATTTTTTCCTGTGCACATCTGCAAAACCAATTAATTTCCGCATCGTTTTGCCAAGTTTTGAATATTATTGCTATGGTGATGGTGATGGCGATGACGATGGTGATGGTGGTGATGTTGTTGGTGGTAGTGATGGGGGCGTTAATGCTATTGGTCATGTCGGCGGCGGTGGTGGTGGTGGTGGTGGTACGGCTGCTGCTGATGCTCTTGGTGGTATTCGTGGCGGATGATGCTATTTGTGGTGATCTTCTTAATGATGTTGAAGTCGACGACGGCGATGAGGAAGATTATGATGATGATGATGATGACGACAATGACAACGAGGGGGGTCAGGGTAACGATGAGCGGGAGGAGGAGGATAACGCCGATGATGAGAGCGATCATAATGCCCCCCACCGGCACGGTTGATGAGTACGAATTCATGGATGAAATGATGACGATTTTAATGGTTATGATGGGGAGGAGAAGGTAGGGTAGGAGGAGGTAGGGGAGGAGGAGGAAGAGGAAGAGGTGGTGAAGGAAGTGAAGGAGGCGGAGGAGGTTGTCAATGGCGATGATATTGATGATGGTAATGCTCGCAGTGTGAATTCACATTATTATTGTCTTCGTATTTTAAGTTCTTTTTCTTCTTCGTATTTTAAGTTCTTTTTCTTCTTCGTCTTCTTCTTATCATTGTTGTTGTTGTTATCCTTATTATTTTGCTTCTCAGAGCTGTCGGTCTTACTTGCTCAAGTTGATTCTGCGAAACCGGGCAGAAACCTGTTGTCAAAGGTCTCACAGGGTCACTTTACGCAAATTATAATCTCCCATACTTGGATGTTAAATTAACTTGGAAGATATCATCACCCAGGCGCTAATCTCACAAGCGTAGCTGTCCCCAATTGAGCAGTTTTGCGGGGCCCGCTCTGCCCACATGTCAATTCCAAATTCTCCGATATATTTCTCGAACCTGATTGTTAGTGCTCCGCGTGTCACAACCTGAATTTCACCTGCTATCTATGTATGTATTTCACCTGCTGCTGATTTCTGAATACTGGGCTGGTGGTTAGCGCAAGATAGCCCACTTAAACTTTTAAGATTGCAAAGGCCGCTTTTGATCTTCTCCGACAAAACCCTCTAGAGATGATACCTCGATAGAAATACTGATAGTTTTTATAGCGTATCAGCACTTAACTCTGTATAGAAATAAAGGATAAAAATACAAACAATGGCGTAAATGAGAAGGCAAGTACTGGTGATGTACATTCGCCCAGCAGGTGCCCTCTGGGTGGGCAGCACCGGCTTGGTCGTTATTATACAGCTACCAGATCCAAATGAGCTGAGACGATGTATTATTATTACTATACCAGTATACCCAGCACGACCAGCCATCTGACTACACATACATCAGGCACATGCATCACAACTACATGTGCGCGTGATGGCGACCTCATATCGAGAGCGCATGACTTTGCAGATGGGGCCCAGTTAGAATTTTCTTCAGGTAACGTATTTCATTCTGCTCAAGAGGTCCCTGAATAAGGATTGTTTAATGATGTTGAATAGAACATGTGCATATACATGATACCCACCTGATAAGAGTACAACAATCACATACAGTACAACCAAATATGATCGACTTGGTCATCTCATATCAATATAAACAGTGCAAATTTAGTGTTGTTGTTAAAAAAACCCTTACCATCATCCCTTTCTTCGACGCCCGTATTCAGGATCCTCGTCATCAGCAGCCCCACATTTGGGAAGATTTTTTAGCTCCGAAACATGCATCATTGGAATAAATTATAATGAAAATCTTTCCAACAGTAATCGGTTCCCTTTTGATTTCTTAACTACAAAATAGACGTTAGGAGATTTAAGGTGATCAACATTTTAAAATTATTTCTTTTAGGTCGACCGAATAATGGTTTTCTTACTGATAATCAGGGAGAAAAGAACATCTCTCAAAATTTTTATACGAAGCATCCGTACTTTAATGTATGGAAGAAGGGAATTAACAACACAGAAGAGATTTGGTCCAAGCGAATATGTTAGCGTTAAGACCGTTAAAGTCAATCAGGAACCAAATGGTTTTATTTCATTTCAAAGCAATTTATTAGTTATCTACCAAGTATTCGCAACTGGATGGAACGAAACAAATACGGCACAGATTCTGGTCTGAAATTCGAATAAATATGCACCTGCTGCTATTTCGTTTGATCGATCTTGAACAGTGAATTTGATGGAATTTGAACACTAGGATTAAAAGTAAATGTACAATCGTGAATTTGGAACATTACAGGAGAAAGACGATTCGCATTCTAGTATGTTTTGTTTAATTGCATCTGCGGCAGTTTTAATTATAAGTGCATTGCTCTCTCACGTCCGTTCGATATGTGTGAAACTTTTGTTTGTGGCCACGAGTGAATCAGGAGATACACTTTTCGTTTGGTGAATCTGATAATATTTCAAGCCAAAACTTACTGAAAATTCTTTTAAAATGATTGGTATTAGATAAGACTCTGAAACATAATGGAACAAATTTCGCAATTCTGAGACAAATTCAATAAATAGGAAACAAAGCCATCTATATGAATAATTGATTCTGAAAAGGCAGCGTAGTTTCTTAGGAATAGAATTATTGGAAAGGAAGCAGATTATAATCTTAGTAGCAGAGCAATCGTAAGAATAATGAGTTAAGGGTTATATAAATAGTTAAACGGAATTCATTCATATATTCTTGTCTTTTGTTATTTGGGAACATATAAATAGTTAGAAAAAAGTGAATGAATAATGTATGGGATGAAACGTCTGTGTCTCGAAGGGAAATGTTCGTAGTTGTGAGAGATATCTGTGGGAGCAAAAACGAAGACGTAGATGTAAATATTTTGGAAGTGCAGGTTCATGTTTATGTAGTAATTCTATAGAAATAACATGTGAAAAAATATATTGAAAACGCAAGGATAACTGCATTACGTAATAATAGCTTCTCGTGCCAACAGAAATTTTAAGATATTTTGCCTATCTATAAATACATTGCGGGAACCCAGTTTGAAGAAATGGAGGTAAACGAACTTAGTAAATGCAGAGTTAAATCTAAGTAGTAAACAGATCGTGACAAAACATGTGAAATTTCTAGAATATAGAATCATGACTTCGATGTCATTATAATATAAAGTGAGTATCAGCTTCAAAACGAAAAAGCTTAATGATGAGAGAGTACACAATACCACGTCTGATATGCAATTTTCTTGTGGTCACGCAATGGGTTTCATAGCCAGCTAGTGTAAATGAATGCATGATAAGCGTGTTGATAAAGAAATGGATACCAGAAATTCATACACGCTATCAGAAAAGAGAAAAAAAAATGTCTATTGCATTTTGTAAACAGAAATTTCAGAGCGTCAACGAAATGCTTTGACATATTGGTTACGTCACTTCACATTCTGAGTTCAAAATCCGCTTAAAGTTACATCTGCCATTTTAATTTTGGTGGGTCGAGAGAAAATATGTAATATCTATCGAGTACGACGTCGGTGGATTTGAATGACTTTTTTGCATTAACATTTATCAACCAGTAGCCATTATTTGGACGAGCTGGCACAAGTTTTAACATATCTGACGAAATTCTTTGTATCATGCATTAGGGGTTTACATTTCCGAGTTTACATGCCACCTAGGTTAAAGTTTTGTATTTATGTTTTTCATATCGATAACTCCCGGCCGAATATTACGGTCAATATAATCGGCTAACACCACTCGTAGAACTTTCAGATCTTGTGCCCATAACAGAAACAATTTAAAGTTAGAAGCAATTCTTTGCTTTGCTCGCAAGACATTGGTAGGAATAACTCAATATACAGTCATTATGGCATTACTTTTCGAGTGAGATTATATATATATATATATATATATATATATATATATATATACAGATATATATATATATGAGAGAGAGAGAGAGAGAGAGAGGGAGAGAGAGATGCATGTATATCTGTTTGGAGACAACCTTAGCTGAATAGTTAAGACGAACTGCTCGAAATTCCGAGACACTATTTCAGATTCCATTCAGTATTAACTTTCTCATGAGTCATTACGATAGCCAATAGTGAAGTTATAATGAGAATATTTAATAGTAAAATGGTGTAGACATGAACTGATAGTCAACAGGTCAAATCTTAGCTGTCACACCGAAACAAGTTTAGGAATATGAATAGAAGTTCCGGTATCAACGATATATGGTATGAGACGTTAACTTAACAACTTGAACGTTTGCATGTTGCATGGAATTAATTTTCATTATTTCCAAACCGTTATTCCTAGTATCCCACTCATTTATTTCGCAGCTTGGAGTCGGCACACAACTCATCTTGGGATATATATGCTACCGAATTTGTGTACGTACATTTGTTGTATACAAACGTAATGTATGTAGATAGGTAGATATGGTATATATATATATATATATATATATATATATATATATAT
>NC_069001.1:30106153-30109601 GCF_001194135.2 Octopus bimaculoides
TATATATATATATATATATATATATATATATAGGGATCAGCAGAAGTTGCTTCACCAACATACTGAAAATTTAGAAATAGCAGTTAAAACTACTAATTCTAACTACAATGTTTTTTTTATTTTTGCATACTGAACTACTTGGCAAAATTGTTGATTATTAATTTATTAATTAATTAACAATTCCCTTCCCTATATCTATATGGATAATCTACTTTCTTGGTTTACACTGAGTCCCCATTGCTTCTTCTATGTAACCATATAACAATTTGTTGGGCATTCGCTGATCAGATTCCCGCATCTGATGGCAAGTTCAGCGAAATCTGTGTCCATGAGTTTCGGATCAAACTGCCTCCGTAGCAGCATATTCAACTACTTCAGAATACAGTGCTATGTGCATATATTTGATTTTCAGTGTAGTGCGGAATCAACTCTGATGAAATCGCTCTAATAATTTGAAGCGTTTCTTATGTACTACCCATGTCATACATGAGTAAAGAAGTGTCGAAAGTGTACAAGGCATGTACAGTGCACCGTTTGTGTTTTTTGGTAATATCTCTACTACTCCAATCCCGTTCTTAGGACTGATGAAATTCTTATTTTCTACTGCTCATAAGGCGCTACACACAGAGGGGACAAACAAGGATAGACGAACGGATTAAGTCGATTATATCAACCCCAGTGCATAACTGGTGCTTATTTAATCGTCCCCGAAAGGATGAAAGGCAAAGTCGACCTCGGCGGAATTTGAACTCAGAATGTAGCGGCAGACGAAATACCGCTAAGAATTTCGCCCGGCGTGCTAACGTTTCTGCCAGCTCACCACCTTTCGTGAAATTCTGAGATCCTTTCTGATGATGGTTTGCTATTTCATCGTATAAAGAGGAAACACGATCCAGCATTATTCTAGACTATATAAATATCTACAGAAAATACAGTTTTCCGTCTTGAAGTAAGATTTCAGGTTCATAATATGATTTGGAAGCCTGTCTAAAGCTATGGTTAACCCAAACGCCAAACAGGATTAATCAATTTTAAGCATAATTTACTGCATGTCTCTGAATGGTTTAGCAATTTACGGGCATCTGCACAAAATACATTTCTTATTGGTAGGGTAGGTGGACCCGAGGCTGTAAGATAGAAACAGTTACCCAAATTGCAATGCAGAAAGATTGAGCCTAGAACTTTATGATTAGGAAGCCAGCTTCTTATCACAGCCAGAAACACGTGCTTAAAGCATGTGAACATGTGATAAAGGACTTCTTTTCATCTGGGGACACAACTTTTTTTTTCCCTGGCACTGAAATCTTCAACATCCTATTCTCGTATTCTCTATTCCAGTTCGATTTCAAAGCTACTCATAAGGTGATTATTTTGGGGCTTTGTTGTAGGTAGTATTTACAGTTTCTTAACTTAGGGTTCTTTATGAATGGCCGCAAGTTTTGTGCCAATAATTTACTTACTCTCATTTATCACTAGTTCCTTCCGCAGCTGATTCTCTTTATAATATTGTAAATCCTGTCATATTGAAATTGTTATTCAAATATTGTTTATTTTTTATATTGCTTTTCACTTGCCAATTCGGTGTTCATTTCGTCTCTCCTTGTTTATTACTTACTGCCTTTTATGATGCTAAGCTGAGTCCTTTTTTTCCCTGGATGTTTATATGCTTACCTTTCATTCATCGAACGTTTCAGTGACTCTATTGTATCTGCTTGTTTATCAGGTGTTCCACAACCTCCTGTTTCAAAATTTGTCACTTTTTTTTTCTCCTTAAGATCTTTTTTTATGTGACTTCAGTAAACATGGTGCCGGTGTAATATTTGGCAGATTTGCATACTTCTTCTCATGATCCTAAACTATCGTTCGTTCCCAAATGTTAACATGTTTTGATGTGTGACCTTCGAAATTATCTCGTTATGCATGATTTTTCTTTTAGTCACAACTTTTTCATCTTTCAAGAGCAATATCAATCTATCGCTTATATTTTCTCTTCCGTTAATTTTCACTAGGTTCTCCTTTTAGCCATTTTCCTTTGATCTCTGCCTCTTTTATATTCGGTTTTGCACATCGTTTGCTTTTATCATACCCTAAAAAAATATCTCCCACAATGCATGTATCTGTGGTATTATTCATATTTCTTTTATATTATTCATTTATTTTTTACAATCATATTGTACAACTACTTTACATGGACACAACGTCATTCAATTGACAAACGATTCTAAATTTAAAAATTAAAATTTCATACTTCCTCGCAACCCTCTACGTAAATATGATGTTTTCAAGGTTAGGTTCCATTCATTCGATTACAAATTCAAGGCAGTGCCCCAGCCTGGTCGCAATTTAATGTCTGAAACAGATAAGAGATAAAAGTGGTAAAGCGATGTAATACTGAATATATTTCTCTCATTTTCTCCTCTTCCTATTCTCATTTGCTATTGTTTCTCTTCCTGTTCTCATATCTTATTCATATCGCTAATCGTAATACACTAGTGCCTCGATATACGAGTCAAGCTCTTCCCGGAGAACGCTCGTAAAGCGAAAACTCATAAAGAGAAAGTAAAATTCGTAAACGCTCTTGAAACGGGGTCTCGTAAAGAAAGGTATTACTGTACTATTATCTATTCATTTCCATATTTTCTTTCTAATACCGTGCACATAAAACTGAGAATACAGTAAAACTTCGAAACGATTTAATAAATACTAAATCTAAATTTTCTATCGGATACCGTGTCTAGTTACTCAATGCTATGTACTATATGTAACACAATCAGGCATACACAAACGTATGGCAATACGTGAACGTATTTCTTATACATGTGTATCATATGGGGACAGAAAAGTTTACGTGAGTGTATTCAAAAGAGAAAGGGTAAGAGTAAGCTAAGAAAATGACTGTATTTTGAAATGATTGTATTTAATATGCTTTTCTAAATAATTCTCTGTACATCGGCACCGGTAGCGTAGCGAAACTATCAAATCCTTTGTACATTGGAGTCGTGATAAATAAAATTCAGAAGAATGAAAGAGGATACACCCAGAGGGCATATAGAGATTCATGAAACTGTATATTAACCATCAGCAGAATGCCAATATTAAGTTATATTCCTGTGATTCTGTTTTTCTCTTGCTTATCTAACGTTACCAAATGAAACTGTAGAAATCGAGAAAGATATTGCTGGCCTGTGATGGCAAGTATTAAGTACACTAACTACATTAAGTGAAATAAATGCGTTTGCCATGATGAGGAAAGTTGTAAAGAGGCAAAAGTCTATTGTTATGGCATTTCAAATGTAAGGATATAACATCGTGGACACACTCACACTCACATACCACATAATACGTATATGTCTAAATACACACATATGCATATATGTATATGCATATATATATATATATATATATATATGTAAATATATATAAATATATACATATAAATGCTTATATA
>NC_069001.1:30110085-30112289 GCF_001194135.2 Octopus bimaculoides
TAATAAAACCAGTTTTCATCTTTCCTTTGCATTTTTCCTCTTATAATTGTCATTTTATTGCTTTGAAACCTATAAAAATTATTTTTGATTGCTTTTTGAGGACTTGAACGGATAGATTATATTTTAGTTGATTTCAACAGGGAAAATTTATTTATAAAACGAGTAAATCGTAAAACAAGCTCGGTCATGGAACGAATTAAACTTGTACAAAGAGTTATTACTGTATATGAATGTATATATGTGTGTGTGTGTGTGTGTGTGTGTGTGTGTGTATACATATATATTTGAATACAAATTAATGAGTCAAAAATGCATGTAAGACTCATCTTGAAATTAAATGTATATATAAATGTGTCTGTTTGTGCATCTATTTATGTACGTACGTCTGTTGAGTCACCAGAGGCGGACTCGACACAAATGTGAAAATTCATATGATACATTCGAACGTAAAGTCTCAAATATTCTGTACACAGTGTTATTCCTTTCCTTGCATCAGATGGTAAACTGAGTCTGCTTTTATTTTCAAACATTCACTGTCAGAATATTTTTACAAACAGTAAATTTGTTTTCAAATATGTAAAGAAAGCTGGAAGAAAACACTTATCATCATGTCGTTTTGTTTTAAAGACTTTGTGAATTACATGTGCAAAAACAGTTGCCTTCAGCTCACGTTTTTTTTATTTCATTTCAGATTCTCGTATTTATATAAGCATTTTGAACATCATACAAAATACCGTTGTTGTTTGATAATGTATTACAGTAACAGCTTTTTCTAATACTTTCAGTTGGTTTCTAAGAACATTGCGTTCGTATGTGCGTGTTCATTTTGCATACGACCTACAGACGCATACATATGCTCTACGGATACATTTTATTTATGTCTCTCTCTGTCTGTATGATGTGTATATATATGTACATATATATATATATGTGTATATATATGTACATATATATATATGTGTGTGTATATATATGTACATATATATATATATATATATATATATATATATATATATATATATATAAACATACAACATTCATTTGATCATACATACGTTCTCTTAGAACATATTGTTATTTCGACACCATTTTTGAATTTAATGGACATATTGCAATATTGCTCGAGCCGACCTAGTAATGTGAAAGCGCATGGCTTAGTGGGTAGGGCGTCGGGCTCACAATCATGAGATCGGATTGTGTTCTTGAGCAAGATATTTTATTTCACTTTGCTGCAGTTCACTCGGGTTTAGAAATAAGTTACGATGTCACTGGTTCCTAGCTGCATCAGCCTTTGCATTTTCTCCTGGATAGCATCGGTGATGTGGAGAGGCTGATGTGTATGGACGACTACTGGTGTTCCATAAACAACCTACCAGGATTTGTCCTTCGGTGAAGTCCTTATACTTTATTAATGTCTAAAAGAAGAATGAATTTGTAAATGTGATTTTCTTTCTTACATAAAATATAAATACAACAGGGATCATACGTTTGTTTCTGTCTTAAGGTTATTTATAATGAAAATCATCTCAACAGGATATAATACATGTTAAAAAGATTGAATGCAGAAATGCGATTAGATTAATCGCATGGCTAAAAGAGTAATATGGATCCGGAAACTATAATTTATTTATTTATTTATTTATTTATTCGAAATGTCCCCAAAATGCCTGATGAAGGCTGGAAAGTATATCAGCCGAAACGTTGTGTTAACAACAAACAAGATGAGGACAAATATGTGACAATTGTAAATACTGTACATAATTCCTCATCTTTTAAATATAGAACTGTAGCAGATATTACGTCATCATTATTTCTGCAAATCTGGCGCGGACCCAAGTGTTTTGCCATGTCGGGGAACAGATGATATTCAGATGGAGCCAAGTCAGGAGAATAGAGAGGCTACTCAGCCAGTTCGAAGCTCAGCAGCCAATGAAACCGTTTCTGCTGGAGCAGTGTTATATTTAAACAAGACAAATTTCATCACTTTTCCTGGGCGTTTCGTCTTCATAAACTTCCGTAACACCCTCAGCAATTTTATATACTCTTATATGTACAACGAATCTGTAACTAATTTAAGACCTGCCACTACTACTACTACTAATAATAATAATAATAATAATAATAATGATACTGGTGCTACTAATACTGTTACCGCTATTGCCAGTTATACTAATAGTGCTTCTGCTCCTCCTCTTACTGCTACT
>NC_069001.1:30112299-30125531 GCF_001194135.2 Octopus bimaculoides
TACTACTACTACTACTACTACTACTACTACTGCTGCTGCTGCTACCACTGCTGCTACTAATATTAGTACTTCTACTACTTCGTGTAACTTCTGAAGTTATTACATCTATTATTAATGATGTTACTACTATTAATACTTCTACTACTTTTACTAATTCTACTACTACTACTGCTGATGCTGTTACAACTGCTTCTACTACTACTATTACTACTACTACTACTACTACTACTATTAGCATCCCCTTAACCACCACTACCAAAATCCACCACTACAACTACTGCTGCTGCTACTGTTACTACTGCCAAAAGAGCGTGGATTCTAGGCCTAAATTACGCATTAAGTCTTTCAAATTAGTTCAATTGTCCTGTTGTTTCATATGGTTTGGCTGAGGGTTAACCACCAACACAGTTAAAGTGAAACAGACTAAGAGTTGCTTAAAAGAAAACCAATTGATTTATATTATCGATCAAAGACGAAGGATGAATGCCAAAGGCGATCTCATAGGAATTTAATCAGGGAACGTAGAGGCTCGTAACTTTATACTTTTGTCAGACATAGGAACATCGAGACAGAGTTGCGGGAACACTTGATTACATGAACAGAAGACAATATTTTACATCTTCAAACATAGATTCTATCAAGTAATTCATTTTCCATCTTCAGTTCACTCTTACACGCTGACGTCCGTATTTTTGCCTATTTCAGTTTGTTTCTTTCGCTATATTAATGAGAATTTATTGAAGTTCATCAATAAATAAGATAGACATACTATCTCATTATTTATTTCCGCTCTCCTACGCGCTTGACATTGAATTCTATCGGAAGTGAGATGTGATTAATTTCCACCACTAGTTCGATACAATGAATATACTTAATATAATGGCATCGGTTATAGGAAGTGAATTAGCATATTCCTGAAAGTGTCGCTGAACAGGATTTTCGATATCTAGCATCCTCCGTTTACTTTCTGAGTTCGAATATTGACGGGACCGAATTTAATTTTAATTTTATCATAGATCAATGTATTTAGTGCAGCCTAAGTGCTGAGGCCGTCCTGGCGCCTTGAAATAACACGAACAGTTTTGAGAGGAGTACAGTTAACTGATTCAATCAAATATGATCATTCATTGTTTCCCTGTTGCAAGCATTTCGTTGTTGGTATCCAAAAAAGTTTGTTCTTATGGTTTGTTTGTTTGTTCGTTTTTAATTTGCCTATATTTTTTTAGCCTCCCTTTGCTGAAACTCTAGATTACGAGATAAATGAAAACGAAGGAAATCGGAGTCGCCGGCACGTACGCAATACTAAACTTGATGTATGTGCGTGCGTGTGTATGCTTGTGTGTGTGTGCGTGTGTGTGTGTGTATGTATGTGATATTGTATGTATCTATACATATATATGTAATCAATCAATGAAGCGAAAGATGGATTTGCTAGCTCCATATTCTGCTTCATTCATCGATTATTATTATCTCAACTATCACTGTGGAAATTCTAGCTTAGATCCAGCGGAAATAAACCCCAATCATGGATTACATGTATCTGAATTTACATATTTCCAACTTGTTATCTAAGTACAACCATATACACACAGACACATACATACATGCACATACAAACATACACACACCCACTCACATAACCACTTAGATATGCATACATACATACAAATGTAATATTAGCCTCCCAGTTTAAAATTTTTGTGGACACTAGTTTCACCGTTCTTTTATCAAGTGGATGTTGGGCCTCAATGACTAAACATTAATTTACCAAAGCTACATGTAAATGATGGCAATCAGAGCGAGCCCTGTATAGAAAAGGAAACATTACACACTAAATTTACAGAAACATGTTGGGCATTATTTGCAATGCTTGACGATATTTTGAAGATAACATTACTCGTTGAGATAATGAGGGTTTCCTAGCGTGTCCGTATTTCAGAATCGATATTAAAGGACATTGTTAAAAATATGTTGATAATAACATAATAAATACAATAAGGTATTATTCCTGATGTTTAACAACAGATCATTTACTTTACTAAATTCTTGGAAAGGAAAAGAAAGCCTCGGTAACATCACTTTATATACCTCAGGAAATTACCATACTTAATACGACTTCTTGTATCTATAGTAAAAGCCATCCGTTTTCGAAATTAATGAACATTTAAAAGATGAAGCAGATTATCTTGTAGAACATGACAATAGTAAAACGTGTTTTTTTTTTTTTTTTGCTGTTTTTTTCCTTTGCAGTCGAAACCCATTATTTTCCAATTAATATAAGATGAAAATACATTTACTTTCCGGAAACTTCATTCGGAATTAGCATTGGAATATAGCCAGGTGACAAATTCGAATATCTGGCCAAATGGACATAATTTGCCAGAGTTTTGAATTGTCCCAATGGATACCTTAACAATGGTGTTATTCGGAAGCCGTTGATTCGTCGTTTTAGTTGTTAATTTCCCAAACCAGCATTGTAAATAACAAATGGCTGTAGGTTTCTTTAGGTTTTCATGAACCTTTGTTTACAATTTATTATAATTTTATTTGTATTAGCAATGTTTGAAGTCGCTTGAATTCGTAGCCCATTCTTTTCAAATTTTTCATTTCATTTATTAAAACTTGAGTAAAATTTAACTTCACGTTTAGTTCTCATTGAGAACTAACGACGTTCCATCCCTTATCAACTTGTCTTTTTTTTTCAGAAATAAATACCTTACTGCTTATATTCTCAAATATACATTTATATTCTACAGACAAAACGGCTTCATTTCAGGCCGGTTTATTTCATATATCTAGCGAATCCGGAGATTATGTTAGATATTCTCTGCTTGAATCATACAGAATTAAATGTCAATCCACTCCGGTGTGGACTGTCTTTCTTCCCTGTTTAACATTCTTCTTTTTCTTTCTTAATGGTGAGTCAATCGATACGAACCTACATATGTTTTCAAATAAAGCTTTTTTTACCATGTTAAAAGTGAATATATTGAGAGCTGTTTGTAATCTTCAATTTCCTCTTTTTTTGATTTGGAAGATTCTGCATGTGTTAAAAAACATATCTTGTTGTAATTCGGATGGGTCATAATACCAATAATACAAAAACTTGTACTGGTTTTGTTTCTCTTTGTTATCATTTATTTGTCGATTGCTTGCCTATTTAACTAATAAATAATCGGTTGTTTAATTGATAGTTCGTACAGCGTATATCTTTAAATAGGTTACGAACGGTCACGAAATACCTTGTATACACCTAAATGATTGGCAGATTGATCAAAATATTAATCATTTATTGATTAAATAAGAAATAAAAAAGTGAAATAAAACAATGACCTATTTACTAATAGTTGTATATCCCAACTGATATTTTTTTTAAATGATTTTCAACTTATTCATCTACAAGTAATATATTGTATAGGCGTCCGCTTACAATCTGATGAAGAATAAATATGATCAATTGGTTTTTCTACGTATTTAGTATCAGTGTCTCCTGGACTGCATTATATACACTTCTTTTCAGCTTTAACAGATTTAGTTCATCTGCATCGAATGTGTAAACGTGTACGTAGGTGATTATGTATATATGAATGTATGCATAAATATGTGTATGTAGATATTTTTATATGTGTATATATGTGCAAAACGTCCGCACAATAAATATATTTACCTGATATACTTGCGTATGTACAATGATAAATTCTGTCTCTCCAAGACAAGGTGTCTTGTATATTGGTTACAAGATGATATTTATTTCGTACACATTATCGTCTAGATTTCCATCTGCACTGAGAGTGCAATACGTCTTTCAATACATTAACAAAAACTCAATTATTACAACAATCGTATTACTATCTTCGTCATAACAAATACAAAATTTTCATTCCTGATACATAACACTCGAAAAACTGGAATTGCTGTGCGTGGGTGAGTCGCATCACTCACTCGACTCTACTTATCTCTATGATATTTTGGAAACACCTCATAAAGAATAGCAATTATTTCCTTTCCAGTATCGGGAGTGAAATCTGAACGTCGTACAAGATTACAAATCCAGTTCCTAAGTTTACGTAGATGTTTTCTTCTGTTTTCCTTCACAATACTTTCGTGGAATATTTTTAGAATCGAAAGGCACGTACGACCGGTTTAGACTATGTGGATTGAAAAACAATTACCTATGGAGAGCTTAAATATATACGAGGCATATATATGTATGTGTTTAGGGATGAACAACATGTTATACATATGTATTTATATCATCAGGTCATTTAAAATCGGAAGACGTTCAAAAGTATAGGACTTCACGACTTTTCACGTGGTAAATATCAAAACACGAAACTATTGTAGGTCGAGTCACCCTGAAACTTCTAATTATTGATTTTACCTCCATTCATCTTCTCACACGTCCTCAGACTCAGCAAGCGCCTGGAGGAGGTAGTACTGCCCTGAGACAAGAGAGTGGCTGCTGGAGGTCTATGTCTGGTAACAAGACTCTGCACTAGACCACACAAGCAGGGGAACCCATTCATGGCTATCAGTCAATTTCTGCGACCGTATCACCCCTAACATCTGACCACCTAACTCTCCAGACTGTAACCCCTTGATATTATGGGTGGGGCGCAGTTGAGTGAGAGACCAATAAAGCTCCTTGTAACACCAAAGCTGAGCTGAGCTGAAGGCAACGAATTTGGCAGCATTTAGCAACGTAAACAAGGAGACCTTCCAGGAGAGTTGTAGGAAATTCTGGAGGAAGTGGCTGAAGCCAATGGCTATTTAATTGACTGAATTTACTCTTTAGTATTTCAAGATATCTTTTGTAATTTTGGTAAATGTATCTGTTAAAATGAATTGTCAGTGTTATTTTCATTTTGGCGTAATTTAGATGACATTTTATTCTCCCTACCATATATAGATAGATGCATATATATATATATATATATACATATGTGTGTGATTGTGTGTCTATGTGTGTGTGTGTTCTTTGAACCTGAAGATATTTGATATAATGTTACTCATTGTTTCACCTAACCGATTTATAGCCAGTAGTGAGCCTTAATATAAATATGGTGTGTGAATATATATGTGTATGTATGCGTGTATGTGTACCACAGACTTTTATATTGGAGTAAATGTTTCTACCAATAAATAGTAACGTTTCTTGAGGCACTCACGTATCATTTTTGTTCCATCTCGTCGCTGGTGGCAAACTACTAACAACGTCGCCACTTCTCCTCTGAACATGTGCAACCAGGAATTTTCCTACTGTTCAGGCTTTCCTCCATGTACTGACCCCCATTAGTCTAAACAGAACACAAACAGCAAAAAGATCAGAAGACGTATACATTCCCTTATAATAATCCTTTCTATGAAAGTCACAAGGCTTAACATTTGGAGGGAGGGGACTAATCGATTACAGTCGACCCAATTGTGTAACTGGTACGTAATTTATTGACCGAGAAATTATGACAGGCAAAGTCAAACTCGGCGAATTTGAACTCAGAATGTAACGACGGGTTAAATACCCCGAAGCATTTTTCCCGGCGTGCTTAACGCTTCTGTCATTTCGCCGCCTTATTATCCCTTATAATAATGCCCGTAAAAATATTGTTCGCAAAAATATTTCCATAATGAAACTAAAAACAACGTTTCTTGTACATATATGACATATTAATGCTGTTTGAATTCTTACCGATGTGGAGAAAGAATTAGCTGAGAGAAAATTTAATGTCTCTTATTTGATGTACAGCATTATATTCTATTCTGGAAAATAAATACTGACAAGATTAATTTACTTTCCATGTTTTACATAAACCTGGAAACATAATATTCGTCTGCTTCTGTCTCTCCAGAGCAATTTTTTTTCCTGTTTTATTCTTTAATACGTATGATAAAATTATACTTTAATGTCGAAAACTATGTTCTGAGAGAAATATTTTCAATTGTTTCTTATATTAATGTTATATTCATTTATGTTGTCCAGTTGGAAACTTAAGAAAAAGTAATATGTATACATGAGTTTAAATATAGTTTGTGGGTTTTGAAATCTTTTACATGGAAAATATGATATAATTATGTTTAAAGACACCGCAATGCGTCATTTTATTTCGCGAGATGCTTTTCAACATACGTTTAGAATATCTCACAAAAGAATTCAATCCTAATATAAAATGTGGCTCCATGTTTACAGGCATTAAGCCAGCAATTTCGGGTGAAGTTCAAATCCATTATATAGACCCCAGTTTTCAACTGGTACTTATTTTATCGACCCCCGAAAGAATGAAAGACAAAATCTTTTGTAGGTTTTGAAATATTCTTTTGCCTGGAAAATATGAAATAATTATGTTTAAAGATAAGGCAATGCCTGTTTTTATTTCGTGGGACGTCAGTGGAGCTACCAACATTAAACAAGATCGTATGGTATCTCTCTAACTTTTCAACATTAGCATTGAATATCTCGTGAAATAATTCAAACCTAAGATAAAATCTGGCACTCACTGTCCAAATCTGTACAGGTCAACAATTTCGGGAGAGGGGTAGATCAATTACATCGACCCCAGTTTTTAGCAGGTACTTATTTTATCGACTCCGACCGAATGAAAGGCATAGTAGAAGTCGTGGGTATTTAAACCCAGAACGTAAAGACGGATGAAATGCTGCTAAGCGTTTTGCCCAGTCTGCTAATGATTCTGCCAACACGCCACCTGCAGGCAATAAATACATTGGTTTCAAATGTTGACGCAACGCCAGCAATGACCGGGAATGGGGTAAGTCGGTAACATCGACCCCGTAATCAACTGATGCTTCTATTGTCGACAGATTCCTATATTATCACTTGTAAACGCAGGTGACATACGGCTAAGTATGTTGTCTGATGTGCTAACAGTCCTGCCCGCGCACCGCATGTGGGCATTAGATATATTGACAGTCAAACTTGTGTCCACAATCTCCAACAACTATATTATAATCACTAACTTGTACACATTATATAACAATACATATGATTACTAGCGGGCCTAAATATATTGTCTCGTAGTTTTCCAAAGATACTATCACATTTCATGCTGCAGAAGTAACTATAGATATCATGGAATTTATAGACATGTTCAATAAGTTTTAATTGAATCGGAACAAATGAACAGTTTGATCGCTGTGTCAACGGTGTGATTTACACGACTAAGAAACACAACTACGGATTATAGTTTTCATAAACGTTTTTCTATGATAGAGTGAATTCTTAGTTAAGCATCGCATTATTTTAAAGGACACTCACGGATAAAATTATTTATCATGAAACATACAGCGTCAGAGCTGCAAATCGGTTAGATAAAAGATCATTCGAGAAACTACGATCATCTACAACAGAAACATGCTTTATGATTATAGATTAACCTAAAACTATTTTGTTTAGAGACCTGCTTAAAACCTGGTCAAGAATAAGTATGAACAAATTGTTTTCTACGTACATCTTATCTGTGCCCGGGACTACATTACATACAAATCTTTTAAAACAGTTAGTTAATATTGTCTTGTGATGATTTATAGATTCTTTTCAGCTGATGCACAACCCATCGCTGGTCAGTTTTGTTTCAATAGGTCTCGAATATATTTTTAAATTTCCAGAGTAATTTTTTTCTCAGATCCTTAGAAGCATATCTGTATTACATTCAGAGCTATCGCAAATTTCTCTGGGTTGACTATTTTACATATTATTAACAACATAAAATCGTTTAGTAAAAACCTATTATCATTTTACTTGTTTCACTAACTGTACTGTTATGATGCTGAGGGACGACCTTGAGGAATTTTAGTCGAACGAATCGAACTCAGTGCTTTTTTAAAATTTGCCACTTCTATTGTAGCTTTTTGCCGAAAGGCTACATCACGAAGCCGTAAACACACCAACACTGGCTACTAAGTGGGCGAAATAAAAGAACAAATATACACACACCTATCTATCTATCTAGTATATATAAGTGGGGTGAATGTACGTGTGTGTGTGTTTGTCTGTCCGCCTCGTGGTGTTTTTGTGTATGCGGTCATGTAATATACATACGTACATATATATGTGCGTGTGTAGACACACGCACGGCAGTTTTTCAGTTTCTGTCTAACAAATCAATCTACAGTTGCACAACACATCGGTCAGCCCGAGTCTATTGTATACAACACCTGCCCAAGATGAGACGAAGTAGGACTGAATCCGGACGCATATGGTTGGTAAACCAGCCAATTACCACACAGCTTCGCCTTTGGCAGCGTGTTATTTTTATACACCACTAGACTACTCGTGACCTGTTGTATCATCAGTGGTTCAAGGTACCGGAAAAAACCCGCGTATCTCCGGAATCCGTTGTCCGATTTACGAAAAACTTGTGTTATTCCGTTGTTATTCATATTTCTCGAGATCTTTAATTCATAGTATGTTCCTATTGCACCCCAGTTCGCCTGTGTAACATTGCAAGCAAGATTAGTTTATTTTTAATATAATATAGATATGCAGAAATGTTATCCTTTATCCAAATAACAACGTGCACTATGGACAAAATTTAAATAAGCCTCTCGATTTACTGAGACTGAATTTCGATGCCGTGAAATAACTTTTTGAACTACAACCGGATGGTGTATATTTTTTTAACTCCGATTGTTACTATGTATGAATATAAAATATTGTCGACTGTTTTAAATACCTGTATGGATGGCCATATATATTCCAAGTCTTTGATTTGGAAAGTTGTGTACTCACTAATATTATGTGCATTCATAGACATTAACGATGTTCGGAGTGTTTAATGGTTTACAGAGACACTGCAATGTAGAAAGACACATGTAATGAGATAACGTAAGAGAGCAAATACAAATGAGATATTTTGTACCCTGGCAATTCACCACAGTTAGATAACCTAAACGGATATTTCCTACAAACTGGTCATTGCAGACCGTACAAGCATGAACTGAAATTTCATCTTGATAAGTTAATGAGAGAATCGAACAATTTCTGCTAGCCTGCCATGATTGCAGATAAATATCTCTTTGTAATTATTCTATTGAGATTTAGTAGTCCGTAAGCAGGTACATGACAGAGGCGGAGCGAATCTTTTGTTACATTCAACCCTTTCAAACTTAATCAAATAAATCAGTAATTTCCCTTCTTTGCATCGCTAGAACATCTCATATTGGTTAAAACATTTATGGTAACATGAGAAACTATTTTGTTTGATACGACATACTTCCATCAAGAGTAATTCTTTAATCAATGGCAATCAAGATTTTCTTTATTCTGCACCCATCGCAGAAACTCTAACACGGAAGCATATTAATTCTGAATAGCTGAAACCCAATTAATGAAGCATTATCGGTGTGTTTCTTCCACATATACTTTGCTTTATTTTGCCTTATGGATAGTTTCATGATGACAACATTATCAGACTCAAATTTCAGAATGTTACCTGATTTGTTCATAAGTAAAATACTTCATATCTGGGCTTACGATGGATATTTTCCCTTGTCTGACCCCATCAGCATACCAATATTGATACATAGTTGGATACCAGTTGCAAAATATCCCTTACACTCTATATCCAACTTAACGTGGATGCCTACCTACAACAGCAAATCTTGCATAATTAGCTTTGAGAGAGCTATCTTCTCATATATACACTCTATATCCAACTTAACGTGGATGACTACCTACAAAAGCAAATCTTGCATAATTAGCTTTGAGAGAGCTATCTTCTCATATATACACTCTATATCCAACTTAATGTGGATGACTATCTACAACAGCACATCTTGCATAATTAGCTTTGAGAGAGCTATCTTCTCATATATACACTCTATATCCAACTTAACGTGGATGACTACCTACAACAGCAAATCTTGCATAATTACCTTTGAGAGAGCTATCTCCTCATATATACACTCTATATCCAACTTAACGTGGATGACTACCTACAACAGCAAATCTTGCATAAATACCCTTTACAAATAGAGCGTAGCAGACGAGAAACTTCTGTCACGGACACCCAAACACGCATATCGCGTGATTTCATTCTACTGTAAATTTCTAGGGCGAGGCGTCTGACCAAGACGGCTGTCTGTCACATCAGTGAGATCTGTGAGATTTGATTACCATGCAATGACCTTATTCCACCAACTAATGACTTCCAGTAGAATGAAATCACGTGATATGGGTCTTCCAGTACCCGTAACAGACACTTCTCTTTTCTTATGATCTGTCTGTCTTTTTATTTTCCATTTACTTTTACAATATAGATTTGGCCAAAAGTCACTCGACAGTAAATCAAAATTCCGTAAATACATAATATTCAATTTTATTCATCCATTCCAATTATGAATGTTTAATAACTGAATGCTGTGAGTTAAAATCACTTTTCTCTGTTTTTAATATGTGTCTATTTATTAGCGAAGTCTCATATAAAATAATTTTTTATTTCAATCTTGGATTTACTATCAGATGACTTTGACCAAACCTGTTTAATAAAAACGGTTTCACGTTGAAGTATTTCAAAAACATTTGGTACGGTACAAATTTATTATCCTTTACCAATAAACATAAACTTAAATATATCGCCGTGCGATGACTTACCTGGCCGGAAATTTAAAATCGCTGCCAATACTATTCTTGTGAAATAATAACCTATAGATGGATTTTTGCGTGGGCGTTTTTAAGTGAGTATATTGTATATTTTTAAATACTTGAAATGGTAACGTATGGAAATACCGAATTATAATTATATTCAATACCAAGATTGTCTATCTTGTATGTTTAGAAACAAAGTTATACATAATACAGTTCTATGTTTAAGAGATGAAAAAAAGTTTTACATTTTTAGATAAGAAAGTTACAGGAAATTTAATTTCTGAAATTCGAAGTCGTCAATTTATTGTCCCAATTCTCAAAAGCTGATGTGATGCTAAACCGACATATACGATACTTTTTCTTGTGAAAGAAACAATTCTTCAACCGTCTGAAGTAAATTTCCTCTAATGTGCAGAGGACATTTGCCCATTCAAACAAAATATAAATTCTTTTCTTACGATCAATTTCCTTCTCTTCTGAAGTAATATTCTACCACAATATCAAAAGGCTAGAATTTCACACGAATCCATTCCAGTACCTAGTATTAACAATATAGATTATTTTTAATAGGAACTAGATAATATTCGAAAGGCTAAATAATCGTTAGATCTTCAAATTTCACAGAGTTAGCAGAATACGTAAGGGACTGAGGGATTTTTATTTGAAGAAATGCGATAGCATATAGATAAGTCATCGTAATTTTCTCTACAGTTTTTCCAGCTCCGAATATCGGCTTCTCTCGGTGGCCAAAAATATCAAAATAAAATAGCGCTTATCTTTCTTACGAAAATGGACTTTCGACAACATTTAGTGATGTGAAGACACGGGAACAAATCTGAAACCGCGTCTTCCACCGGGTTTTAGTACTACTCATCACCACCTTCAGTTCCTCATATTTTCTGCAATGAAAATTGATCTTTATTGCATGTTTTATCTATAACTACCCTCATTTACTGGCCTTCAGCCAAGCTGGTGCACGGCGTCGGTGTTTTTAGCGGAATAAATTGACCCCAATACATTTTTTGTTTGGTACGTATTCTATCAACCACAATTACGGCCCCTAATTATATAAAAACTAAAACAAAAAACCACGGTTATTAAGTGATGGAGCTGACAAATCACAGGCACTAAGACATACATGTGTATATGTATTTATGTGTGTGTGTGTTTGTGTGTGTGTGTATGTACATGAAGGGGTCCGGCACATTGTACGTCTACGGAACCCATGCGCAAGTATTAGTTGAAAGATATTTGCCCAAGGTGCTGCACAGTGGGATTGTACCCAAAACCGTTTGATTGCAAAAAGAAATTCTTAATCACATTTTTCTGCGTAAATAAAATATATCCGGATATAGTTGGCAATTTTTTTTTCCCGTAGATATCATAAATGAATTTAAAATACGCAATCGTGGTAATCTATTCCGTATTACAGAACCAATTATTATATCGAACCATCCAGTGAAGAGATCAAATTACAGTACATCCGTAATATAATCAAATCATTTCAGCTATAGGTGAAAGAATTGAAATTCTGGGGGAGAGGTAAATCGAATACAATGACCCAGTGTTCAAATGATGCTTATTTCCTCGACTCCTGAAGGATGATAAGCGAAGTCGGCCTTGGTGGAATTTGAACTCAAAAGCTTAAGACGGACGAAATGACCCTAAGTACCTCCTATCAATGTCTGCCAGCTCGCCACTTTTAAAAGTTCGTTAATAATGAGTTACAGTCATCCGTTGAGTATCGCAGGTGTTACGTTCTAAAAAAACCCGTGATAGGTGAAAATCCGTAAAGTAGAAAAAGTACTGTACTGCATATAAATTTATCATTTTTCTCATTTGTTTGACCCTAAATCGTTTGAAACAAAATCCCGAGAACTCACCAGTGAACGCCATCAGGATAAATGATGCGTTCAGTTAACAGGGTACGAGATAGTCGACCTGAATAAGACATTTAGTAAAGGCGGTAGACAGAATATATTCAGTGCTTATAAAGGCGAATGCTTGGGTAGATTTATACGATGAAACCATTGAAGGAGGCGCCATAGCTGGGCGGTAGTTCAAACACTGGAAGAACGAAATACAAAAATTTCTTCAGTTATTTATCATCGGCTTAAATGATAAACATATTTAAAGTTATTCAGTGGACGTACATTAAAGCAGAAAAATTTTTTTTTCGAAAATAACATAACTTCTTGTCGCCAGTAATTTTTTACATTTCGCACAACTTTTAACAACATTAATGCTTCAGTGTTTAAAATATTCTATTTTTTTATATTTTCAAACCACAATTTTTCATGTTCTATTATAATATTTGCTCATTTTCTCGTTTGCATGTTCTGTACTCAATTTCGACTAAGATTATTTTTCTTACATGTGTCCACACATTCCTTTCAAAATTTCCCATGACACATATTGCTCATGCTAATTAGAAGCATCCCAAATAATAAGGATGATGATAATAATAATAATAATAATAATAATAATAATAATATTAATAATAATAATGATAATAATAATAATAATAATAATAATACTATTATTAATAATAATAGTAATAATAATAATGATAATAATAACAAAAATAACGATAATAATAATGATAATCATAAGAACAAGAAAAACAACAACAATA
>NC_069001.1:30125541-30126606 GCF_001194135.2 Octopus bimaculoides
CAAGAGAAATATTTCATTGTTATATATATATATTTTTATTCCTTTTCTATTGGGTGTTAGTTGAATAGATTAGATTAAATTTTTGCCGTTATCCAATACGCCGCTACACTGTAACGAACATTGTACACTTGACATTCAGAATTTCAATAACTAATATAATATCAACAGTTCTTTTCAATGTTTATATATATATATACATACACACGTATAGGTTTATGTGTGCGTATGTATCAATCCTTATTACGCATAAGCGCACACATCTATGTTGGCACTAGATTGATTGTATAAAATTCAATTAATAAGGAAAAGCATTTCGTTACATCCATCCTTTCTTTCATAGCATACATACAGACACACAAACGAACACCTGAACACAGACGTATACACACGCATACATACATTTATATATATATATATATATATATATAGGCATATATACATATTTGTATTTATAACATGTATATACATATATAACACTACACGCTAAAACACACACACGCACACATATAATGTATACATGTTTTTCAAGCAATGATTTATATATGTAAATATATATATATACGTGCATATATATAAATATGGAATTTTGTACGTACATATGAACTGATATACACACACACACATGTATATATATATATATATATATATATATATATATATAGGTAGATAGAGTTTCATTTCACAAATACTTCTCTTCATGTGATTAAATGTTTGTTTATGACAAATTATTTTGCTGCACTACTTGAGCAATATGATTATTCTTACAGTTCATGATGCCATTAGATGGCGATGCGCTTAGATAGTTTTGCTTTCTAATCTTTTTCGTTTAGATCGTCACACTGAACAATTATAATTAAATTATCATCAGTTGTTTTCGATGTTTTGTTTTTATCCATTTCAAGGACATTCTTACATACATCAGCACTACAGACACTGTAATGTACCTGCATACAATTGTATATATTCATTTGCAAACATATATGTGTTAGTGTGTGTGTGACTGTGGTTGTGTGTGATTGATGCAATTATATATCATAGATATGTATCCATCCATCCATATATATA
>NC_069001.1:30126616-30128924 GCF_001194135.2 Octopus bimaculoides
TATATATATATATTTATATATACACATACACACACGCTCACAAACACACACACACATATATGTATGTGTGTGTTGAAACAGGATTTAAGTTCTATACAAATCACATTTTTATATATAAAAGATGGAGGTGGACATAGCATAGAAGAATATCTAAGACATTTCAGTTTTAGAGGGAATTTAATAAAAATGTTTTAGAAAGTGATGTAAGGAAAATATTACTTGTTTCGATGAATCTCATTTTATCAAATATCGTTAAAAATTTGTAAAAATTTGAAGTAAAAACAGTTTATCTTCTGTCTGCGGGTCAACAACATGTCTTGAGATTTTTCGAGGAAGTCTTCTTTCAATCTAGTTTGGTATAGAGCTAGAAGTGTTTGTGAGTGAGAGAAGGAGTGTTTTTATATTAAATAAATTTTTTGTGCTCCTACCAAGGGAATGACTAAAAAGCGTTTATTGAATGGGTCTTTATGTCCACTTGTGTGTGAGTATATGTATTAAATTGTTTTTAATTGTCCGTTCTTATTTATTGGTTCTGGTTACGTCTATATTTAGTTGTGGTTTATATTTGTTAATAAATTGTTTTTTAGAAAGAAATTTGAACACAATATTTTGAAATTTCTTAAGACCATTCGTGCACAGAGCTGTATACGAGTTGACCTAGACATGCTAAATCATCTGCAAAAAAAAAACAGGAAATAAACATGCAATGTTTACTTCGTTGGATGTTATCAATATATACATACACATTCCCCATGATAATGGCTTAACTGCAATCCAATAACAGCTGCACACTCACCAATCTGAACTTCCAACGAGCATACAAAAAAATTACATTGATGGCCTCAGATTCATATTTGTAAACACCATTTTTACCTTCAACATTTCGGATTACTGTCACACATAAGGAACGGCGATGTTAGCTCCCTCATAAGCCAACTTAATCATGGGATTCTACGAACAAACAATCTTACAACCAATCTCTTGTAATATTTGGTGACACGTTCCATACAGAACTCAGAAACAATTGGTAAAGTTACGTGGATGATTGCTTTATTTTATGGCAGGAAAATATTGAAAAGTTAACTGAATTCAAAAACATGATAAAGAACCTGAGCTATAACATCCAATTCACAATGGAATTTAACAACAAAGAAATTACCTTTCTAGACTACCTATCGGATACCTTCAAGAAGCGAAGTTTGCGATTTATCATACATGTAATATGGCTAAAGGATCAAAGGCTGTCACACTACAGAGGCATGGACACTGACTAGGAACAAACAAGAGAAAGGAAGACCAATCATAAACCGGCTTAGTGCTCTCCACAAGGACTGACCAGAACTGCAATTGACCTGGATGATGGGAAAACAGTGGCGGCAGATAACTCTAAATTTAGGCAACAGGTCGCTCAATATTCTGTTACAAACAGGAAAAAGTAAGTTATATAGTTATATAAACATTTCATCTCACACAGATAGGCATCTCTTTCTGTGTATTTATACATTAACTTTCGATATATCCTGAATCATCCCCAATATATATGCATCGGTATACGCATACATCGCCCTGTAAATTGAAATGTTTGCTTGAAACGCATATACTATGGTGAAAAATATCAGACTTCAAAAGTCTCCTTTTTCTCTAACACATGACGTTGTAAGCTAACAATCTGTGCGTTTATGTTAATGGCCTAAAAATGTATACAATGCGTTTCTCTGTCCTAAGTGTCAGGATGACACTCGGCAAAAAATGGAAACAGAATTCAAAGAAGATAGTGAAAGTAATAATAATAATAATAATATTAATAGTAAAGATGATGATGATGATGATGATTTCAAATTTTGGCACAAGGCCAACAATTTGGTGGGTGGTGTAAGTTCATTACATCAACCCCTGCGTTCGATTGATACTTACATTATCGACTCCAAAAGGGATGAAAAGCAAAGTCGACCTGCACGGAAATTGAACTCGGAATGAAAAGACGGACGAAAAATAATAATAATTGTAATAACAATAATAACAACAACGATAGTAATAACAGCAACAGTAACAAGAATACGAATAAGAAAATAAATTAATAATAAAAGTCAATAAGAAATTACCAAAAAAACTTCTATTGTGTATAAAAAATAACAAACACCTGAACTTGCAACTTGTAGCAACGCTTGCATCTGTTACATCAACTGCAGATGCGATTAAAAGGAAATTCAAAGTTTCACACAATTATTGTTTCTGTAAATTTTCTTCCCAAAGATTTTTAATATAAATTTACATTATTTCACGTTTTACATTTTGTTATTTCTTTTTT
>NC_069001.1:30129192-30137311 GCF_001194135.2 Octopus bimaculoides
TATATATACAGGCAAGCACACAAGAGGCGCACACACGTATATACATGTGTGTGTGTAATTTATACATATGTGTACAGATATTTATAAATGCACACATATATGTATATATATATATATACATACGCACATATGTATGTATGTATGTATTTGTCCTAGGCCAAGTTGTCATTCAACTCAAACTATCATTTCCTTTTACGAACACAAGGAGATGAACTCATTGGATTATAATATCGATTTCATATTAAAATTAAATATTTAAAGATAAATTTGTGTCATGTGAACGAGAATAAAACAGATTTTATAATAATAGTAATGATAATGGTGATGATGAGGATCATGGCGGTGGTGGCGTTTGTAAGAAGAAGAAGAAACCTGTAAGGGAGAACGGATAGCGATGGAAGCATGGATAGAATATGAAAATTCCTTTCATTTTTAATGAATTCCTGCTCCTTCATTTCTAGTCCAAAATTCCTCAACACAAACACGCATGAAACAGAAACGGCTGTTATTTGCATAGGACCGGATTTTATAATTGCGGCTACCAATATCAACAGAAATATTTTCGCCAAGTGCTACAATATGTTCAACCTCTTTACTTGTCCCTTAATATGTTAAGGGCGTTAGCGCCTGACTGGGAGGTAGATGATTATATCTAAGGAAAATATGAATTTCCTTTCCACTGCCATAATGCGATTTCCATTATCAATAGGTTTAGTGTAGCTTGGCTAAATCTAGTAGAAAGTGCCGTGCAGATTTAATTAGAAACGAATGAGGAACTAGGTGCAATAGCTGGTCTGAAATTAACATAGGCATCTCACCAAAAAAGCCTTACTTGAAAAGCGAAATAAAGTTACGAGAAAAGTGAGTTTAGCTGATCTGTAAATATTGCAAACAAATTTCATGGTGTCGTTGAGAATTTCGATGGTTGTGTCTTGGAATAACTTGAGAAGCAAATAATTTGGAAAACCGCAGTTGAGGCCAGAGACTATAACTGAAGAAATTCTCGCTTGGATTGATGATTTCAATATTAAATTAGCCTATGAAATATAACAGGGGAATTTGGGGAACTTGGGAGCCACTTGTTGGATAAATGAATTCTTACATATATTCTATTTCAATCATGCCGTGACTTCGATTAGTTGTGTACATCCTTGTATATTCGCGTGGAATCTAATTCTAAGTTTTAGAGGCACAAACAACTGCTACAATCGAAAGCAGATTTTGAGTCACATAAGCATTTTATACCAATGTGAAGTCAGTGGTGAGCATCTCTCTACATAGAGAAATAATTTAATTTATCATATTATTTCAGAAGCATCTCAATCTGTAATTAAGAAGAAACTTTATGCAACAATACTGCATGTCGGTGATTTTGGAATGGTATCACAGTAAAAGCGATGTTGCCGGTGAAATAGCCTTTCATATGCCGAGAAATGGAGGGGACAAATATACTCGAGATGCCTAGAAGCATTACTCGCAACATTCGGAGCGTTTCTTTCATTAGTACCAGTAAAATTGGTAAACCAACTTGTATACAGGGTCTGACGGTGTAGACGTAACCGATTTGGAGTAAGATGCGAAAAGCTAAAACAACGTGCTCACACCATTCTAACAACCGACAGGTCTTTGTATATACATTAACGAACAGTTTTATGAAATACGGATCGTAATACGGAGATCATTTAAAATTGCAGTGAATATGGACCTCGTATATTTTCTGCAACTATAAAGTGTTACGTACGTGCAATATTATGATGAACGTAGACAGTTTCCATAAAGTCCATTGTAATGTCCACTCGTAGGAAGGTAGCTGCTACCACATTTTTCCCTGAGTTCTCAACGTATATTGTCAATAACTGATAGAGTGTCTCTTCGTATGGTTGCGTTAATTCGAAGCGAAAGCACACAGACAAGCATTGGCGATAGAAAACAGTGCATTAGTGATGCAGCTAGAGAGCAAAATAGAAGAATGAGAAACAACATCGCCAATGACATTTTAATAAACATTTCCTCGGCACGAAACACAAATTGCTGCTGAGACAATTCTAAGACGGGAGAATGTACACTTCAGAGAGGGAAATCCATCGGACGGATCTGGGTGTCAGAGACACACAATGAAGACGACATTGCAGTAAGAAACTTGTCGGACCATGGCGTTTAATTGGTTTTCAACTTGACAGTGTCATGTACGTCTATGCAGCAGAAATGTTGCTGAATATTTCTGAGTTCAGTCTCACATAGTGACGCTGCACCAAAACTCAACCGATGCCAGGAAGACGATAAGTAAGACGGTGTGACGGAAACAAAAAAACGAACGGCATAATAGTTGTGAGTGTCTCATCGTGTTGAGGAAACAAATAACGTGAATATGACGATATGCGTAAGGAATATCATAAATGTATGACAGAGGTATATGCCATGATTTTGGCAGAACTGTGGCAATGATAAGTAGAAAGACAGATGTCATAGCTGGGCTGTTTCAGTTCTCTAAACAGGGACACAAACAATGAGTCGTTATCAATAATAATTTTTCCAGTATCTATCCCCATCTTCAGGAAATAAATTTTGCTTTTGCTAGATATTTAATGATAGCAGTTAATGTTTGAAAACTAAACGAATTGAGGTTATGTGTGGTTAGATTTTAGGATTGTTGTCAGTAGTCTTATAATAAAACCATTTCGTATTCAGGATATGCGCGTGTGTATTTTTATTTCAGTGTAAATCTATTTAGTGGAAATTTACAGCAACAATAATAAGAACAGCAACAGTACGGAGTGATAAAAATGAGGAAAACAATGATACAAATGAAAGATTTTTCACAATATTAATTTCTTTATGGAAATGAGATTTCTTTGAGAAGAAAGAAATAAAGAATCGGGAAATGAATTAAAGTACGAAAGAAAATTAGGAACTAATACGAAAAAAATCTAACTAGGGAAACCAGAGAAGAAAATTAAAAACAAATATAAGTGGGCGATAGTAATTGAAATAATAATAATAACAATAAAAGATTCAGAGGTCATCGAAATGGAAACGAGTCAGGAAGTGGAGCAATATAAAAGGAGAAAGAGAAAAAGAATTTTCGCAAACGTACACATACACAAGTACACGTACAGATAAACACACATACACTCTTTAGATATAACGACATGAAAATTGATAACAGCAGCAACAAAAGGGCCAGGAAGGCAATAGAATCATAATAGTTGTCGAATATATACAGAATTAAAATTAGAGCCGTTTAGCATTCGCTTAATACGTATAAGAATTGATTCGAGAGCAACAGAAATACAGTCATTACTTTACTTTCTTTACGTTTTTATTTTTGATATGGCGACCATATTGGAAACCGCATGAGAAGCAACGGAAGCGGTTAAAATAGCAGTATCTTACTAAGATTTCAACGAAATAAGAGAAGAAATGCAAAGATGTATAGGGAGATTAAAAAAAAAAGAAAACATCTTGTCATTCTTGGAATACTAATCAACGTAGCAGATGTTATATGAAGGAGAAATAATATTTAGAACAGTGAACGGAAGAGGCATGAGTAATATAGTGAGATTATCAATAGTTGGAACGTGAACAGTCGAGAATAACAATAGGAAATGTTGCTTAAGAAATTACAGTAACGATGGAAATAGAAGCGTCGTCATTGAAAGAGTTGAAGTGAAATGAAAATATAAAAAAATAGAAGTAGGGAAAAACGGGGAAATAAATTACAGTAGTTTTGAATTTGTCGTACTTAAAATACTGAAGCTGGAACGATAAACCAAAGAAAAAAAATATGAATTGGAATAAGTGTAGTAGCTGTAATTTGTACATTATTGGAAATAACAGCAACAACAACAGCAAGCAACAGCCAAAACATCAACGATAAGATTAACATGAGAGAAAAAAATACAGTGATGATAGGAATATATAATCAATGCTTAGAATATCAGCGACAGTAATATATGTACGAATACGAGAAGCAACGGTGTGGAATACAGAAGGAATACATGAGTAACGAAAACAACGTCAATCAACGATGAAGATAAAACGTACTTTTGACCTCTTACGTAGAAGTATATTCTCACCGTTATATGGTACAATGCAATTCCATTCAATTCCAGGCAGCTCACTTGTATACAAACTCTTCATCCTGCAACAATATCCCTTTTCTGGGACCCTTCATTAACCTCATCACACAGGTCATCTGCTAGGTTTTTTTTTTACTTTTTGGTAGATAATTCTCGAAGCATTGTTTGGTGTTGTTGTTGTTCTTCTTCTACTACTTTGTTTCTCTTTCTCCTTCTCCTTATTATTATTGTTTCGTCTGCCGTTACGTTCTGGGTTCAAATTCTGCCGATGTCGACTTTGCCTTTCATCCTTTCGGGGTCGATTAAATAAGTACCAGTTAATCACTGGCGTCGTTTCGACTCAATCCCTTTGTCTGTCTTTGTTTAAGGGGTGAGCTGGCAGAATCGTTAGCACGCCGGACAAAATGTTTTGCGGTATTTCGTAAGGCGCTTCGCTCAGAGCTCAAATTCCACCTAGGTCGACTTTACCTTTCATCCTTTCGGGGTTGATAAATTAAGTGCCAGTGAAATAGAAGTTGATGTAATCAAATATACCCTTCCCTTAAATTTTCAAGGCTTTGTACCTTTGTACCTATGCTTAGCTCCCTGTGGACAATAAAGACATAAATTATTATTTTTGTTCTTATTATTATTATTAAGGTGTCGAGCTGGCAGAATCGTTAGCACACTGGACGAAATGCTTAGCGGTATTTCACCCGTCGCTACTTCTTGAGTTCAAATTCTATCGAGGTCGACATTGCCTTTCGAGGTCGATACAATTACTACTTGAACACGGGGGTCGATGCAATCTACTCATCCCCACCTCTCCCAACCTGCTCTCGTGGCAAATATATGAAATAATAATTAAATTTAGAATTTAAGGGGTGAGCTGGCAGAATCGTTAGCACGCCGGACGAAATGTTTTGCGGTATTTCGTAAGGCGCTTCGCTCAGAGCTCAAATTCCACCTAGGTCGACTTTACCTTTCATCCTTTCGGGGTGGATAAATTAAGTGCCAGTGAAATACAAGTCGATGTAATCAAATAGACCCTTCCCTTAAATTTTCAAGGCTTTGTACCTTCAGTAAAAAGGTCCATTATTATTATTGTTGTTGTTGTTGTTATCATGTATTATCTGTCAACACGTTCTAACGCTGGAGACGAACTACGGTGACAATAGTTGACTACCACTGAACTAAGGTAACACACCTTACGTTTCGAGCACCATCCGGACCATTCGAGCAGTTCCAAGCAGTTTCGTATTCTGCAAGTGCTCTGCCGTTATTACAGCCCCTATATGTTCCATGTACTTCTCAAGATTTTTACTCACTATTCCCAGGGCTCCGACAATTATTGGTACAACTGCTTAACCTCCTATGCAAACCTGTCACATCTATCGGCTTTTCTTTCTTCCTTATCGGATACCTTGTTGTTAGCTGGGCATGCTATATCTATAATCCAGCGTAGTTTGCTTTCTTTCTCAATTAAGACTATGTATGGTTTCATATTCTTTATCCCATGGTCGCATTGAAACAAAAAATCCCATAGGATCTTTACATTATCATTTTCGATGATGCCTTCGGGTTTATGTTCTACCAGCTTTTTGCTCTGTCAAGTCCCAAGTCCATGCCTGTTACAAAGTGTCCAATGGACAATCCTTGCTATATTGTCATGTCGTTTCTTATATTATTTCTGGGCTAGTAGCGTACAATGACTGGTAATATGCCATACGGTTTCACCATTTTGTCCACAAATTCTGCACTTTCAGATGTGTTGGCTATTCTGTATTTCATGCAATTGGCTTTTAATGATTGTTCTTAGGCAGCGGAGATTAGAGCCTCCGTTTCTGGTTTTAAATCATGTTAGCCATTAATAGCCATCTTTTTCTCTGTCTGTCTTATCTTTAATATCCCTATGAAAGTGTCCATGCATTCTTTTCTTTATCAACCTATTTTCAGTTTCATTCATTCTCAAGTGCTTGTACATTGCGTTATCTTTGCAATCTTCGATCCTACACAAACCTGATCTTACTTCCGATAATATTAGTTCTTTGGCATTTTTATATACCATGCTACGTTTTTTTTCTTTTGCTCTAATACTGTGTTCGCATCCAATAAGTCCTATTCCCCCTCTTTTCCTTGGTATATACAGTCTCTTTCTATCATTTTTGGGGTGGAGTATCCCATATCTAGTCAGCAACTTCCGTTTATTTCTGTCTAAGCTGCTTAGTTCACCTGCTGTCCATGCAATTTACCCTGCTCCAAATCTAAGAAGGTAAATCGCTCAGCTGTGTGGAATGTGAACCACCAGCTGTGACTTTGCATTTCATACTTTTGGTGTCGAGGAAAAGCGTAACATTTGGACATCGATGTCAATGTAATTGACTTGCACCTCTCCTGAAATTTCTTGCCTTGTGTTTAAATTCCGTTATAACTTTGCTATTTCTTTTCCCATACTTCATCTTTATTTTGTCGTTATCTTAAAATGCTTGCGTTGCTTATCGCTGCAAGCAATTCTTCAGGGCATCGGTAACATACTCGTGGATATTTTCCTTCCATGTTCAAAGTCCTCCACATTGAACACTGCGATTCCTCCCCCATTTTTTTCGCTTTATATACAGCCTGTCCTCATCTGCTCTCCTCTACAAAGCCTTGTAGGTTATCGTTATTTTCCGACTCCTTCGATCAATAAATTGCTTTCACAACACTGAAATCCAGCTCCGAAACAAACAGAAGACAAACTGAAATTTTAAAGTTCTGCAATGCACATATTACAGTGTCTTGTTTTCAAGTTTAGAGATTAAGGTGACGGACGCTAATGTGTATTCGATATAACCGTAATTATCCATGTCCTTAAGAAAATAATACGACAAATGGAAACAATAGAGACGAATAAAGAGAGAATACCAGACAATCACACATAAATTCTACTTCTCTTTCTCACTTTCTATCCTTCAGTGTCTCTCTTTCGCTACTGGAATCTTCAAACCGATATCATGACCTGAACGAAATATTTCGGAAAATATCATATATTTTGTTATTATATTTTGAGTCTTTTATTCGGCATCATATATTTGCTTCTTGTTTGCTGGTATCAAGCTAGCAAATAAACACACTATTTCAAAGAGCCGTAGGCATTTCATGATCGAAATGACATTTCCAACTAAATTTAATGCAAATTCTTGTATTTAGTATTTTTATATTTTTATTCCTTCATTCGCTCACTCATTCAATCATTCATTCTACTCTTCTTTTATTTATTTCTCTCATATGTTGTGTTAGTTTTGAATAAATTTCAGATTTTATCCCATCATTTTCATCATCATCATCAACACCATCATCAAGATGTTTATCGCTGCGTTTTATCAGATCATCATCAGCATCCTAATCAAGATCATGAGCATTGTCGTTATCAACATCAACTTCATCATCGTCGTCGTCGTCGTCATCGCACTTGTCGTTTCCATCATCATCATCATCATCATGACCATGTTCATTATCATCGACGACATCGTCATCATACTCATAAACATCAGCAGCGTAATTACCATCATCATCATCATCATCATCAGCATTATCATTATTTATCATCATTGCAATCGTTATTTATGGGACAATCGACGTCGACGACTTCAACATCGTCTTCCTCCACTTACTCCTACTGCTCCTCCTCGACTTCCTTGCCATTATCATCATTTTCATGATCATCATCGTCATCCTCCCAATCATCTTCGTCACCATCATCATCAGCATCGGCATCATCATTATCTTCATCATCATCAGCAGCAGCAGCAGCATCACCTTCCCAGCCATCTTGCACCATTCGTCAGCAGTGCGATTTGATTTACTAGCTCATACAGCGGGTTGCTGAAGAGTTTCTGGCTTTAAGGGTATCGGGAAAGGCCTGGTTGGAGACCCAGACTTCCGTGATCTTTTACAGGTCTTTGAAAAACTGAAGTGTATGAAATGAAGGCATTTCTCTTCCATATTTTATATATCTTTTCCACATATTTTCAACATATATATCTATATATATATATATATATATATATATTATAATAAGG
>NC_069001.1:30137321-30142798 GCF_001194135.2 Octopus bimaculoides
ATATATATATATATATACACACTTATGCCACATATACTTAGCACCGTATATGAATCTCGCCGAATGAGCTCATATGTACACATTTGTCGATTAATTGGCGTATTTGTCTGATAAAGAACTACTTTCCTTCGTGCGAAATATTTGAAATATTACCAACGTTTCCGCATTCAATACAGATAAATATCTTGTCTGTAATTATGCTAGTGTTATTCTTTAATAGATATTCACTTTTAATGAGAAAATAGTACCTGTGAATCATGATCAGAGAGTAAATCAACGATGCATTGTCCACCTTACCGCACATAGTTAGAATAGTAGACAAATCTTTCAGAAAAATAAAATTAAAGCAATGAGGATTTTTTCATTTCAATATTAAGCGAGTCCGTAACGGCTAGAATGTTTTCGGTTAATGAAATGGTTGTTCGTGATTTAAATGTGGATAAGAGCTTCCAGGTACTAATCCTGGGACTGTAAATTGAAATAGAATTAATTTTGGTATTATACTTTTGACACACACCACTCAATACCTAACACTTGATACTACAAATCTTAATAAATATCGGTTAATAAAATTGGATGTCAAATATCTGGACAATAAATTACTTAAAACACATTACGAATGAACAGATGTTGCAAGGCAATTCATACTGGAAATGCCGGGGGTAAGACACAGGAGAGAAGCTGTTAAACAGAGAAACTGTCATAGGGAAGAATGAAAATGGTGTAAAAGCTTTAATATGTCGATACTGAAGGGAAAATAGCGCAATAAATGAACAGAATACCCACGGGTGTATTATGTAATCTGCATGATAATTGCGGGGTGGATGAAAAATATCAAATGTTACTTTGCATTGTACCAAACATAATTATTATGAATTTCAGCTGGGTTTTATGATTGCACCCGAGGCGTAGAATTGAGATTAATTCTAATGCATATATCACAGTCGATTTTGTTGGAAGATTTGCATTCGTATGCAAAACAAGTATTCCAATCTTTTTCTAGTTATAGAACAGCAAAAAGTCAACTACAAATCTGATCACATATAAACTGAATTCATTGGAAAAGAGAAAGAATTTAAATACATTTGACGATGCGCTCTGGAGTTAGAGAGGTGTTTCACTTTGAAAGATAAAGAAAAACGTGCCATGAAATATAATTTAGCTAAACAAATTGTACTCTGTAACTTTGTTAGATAGATTTACTATAAAAAAAAAACTGAAGTATTACAGTTTCAAAACTTACTTTTTTATCAGTTTATAAAGAAATTTTATGCGTAATTTACTTTTTATTTGTACCAATAACAGTTCAGAATAACACTTCAGAATAAATATGCTGATATAAAGAAGGTCGCAAAATGACTAAATTTTGTCAGTGAATATGCATAAGAAAATACCTTGCATCCTTACAAGTAACTCACACATCAAGTGGGTTACAGCTCTTGAATATACTAGACTCAATATTTTAGGAAGACCTGTTCAAAATTTAATTTGATACGGACATTAACTAATTGATATACATTCAATTGTAAAACATGGAGGTCGAAGGCGGGGAGTTCACATTTTTAACTGTGTTACAAATCAATAAAGCAGTTTATATGATTTATACGTTGAATATAATTGTATTGTTTTTTTTTTTCTTCACTTGTAAAGTTTTACTTCACAAACTATATACAAATATAGAAGCGTGACTAAAGTTGCTTACTCATTTCTGCAGCTCATAGATATAGTCTTACTACAATCGTGTGTGTATATATATATATATATATATATATTACATATGTGGAAATCTGTGGATGTGTTTGTTTGTGGCGTTGTTATCTAACTCCACCTACATCGTTTTATCGATTTTGATGAAACTCGAAACGTGAGTAGAACTCATGTCTGGAGCTCTAGTGACATACTTAGGTTGTTGAAAAATGTAAATAATAGTGTCTTTGTACTAGCCAAATTTTGCATTAAGAGGCTAGAAAAGTGTCCGGCTTTTAAATTTAGCGTGAGGTTGATATTACCAGTACCGAGTAGTTTCAATTGTGAAAAGCTTACACCTAGATAACTAAATGGAAAGGATATTTAGCACACGCTGCATGTATGCATGTATGTGTGAACTTGAATCATGTCCAACTAAATCAATACTATTAATTTAGTGGAATATTTCAATGTATTGAAAACATATAAGAAGGCAATTTTTTAACCAGAATATTTTAGTGCCTTAATTTTCTTTTCCTAAGCCTAGATAAAAGCGGACTTACTGCCAATTTGAATAAGGAGACAGAAACGAGATTAAATTGATGAAATATAGCTTCACATATTTAAATCTACCAAACGATTGCATCAATATTAATTTTGAGATAAAAAGAACTTAACAGACATCCACATATGTTCAATAGGTAATAAGGTAGAAAGATGAAATCAGTAGCTCGAATTTAATAAACATGGGAAGATAACTACAGCTGCCTTCAAAGACAAAGATGATAATCAGATGAACAACACATGGAATTCGAAATATACAATTAAAGCTTATGATCAAATAAATTATTGTATGTATAAGATAAGAGTAAATAAGTAAATTATATGCAGTGAAATTTCTGGCAAAAAATTGAATATATGAAGGATATACTCATCGCATTACGATTAAGAAATAAACTTGCACTCGTTATAGAGTGTTATTTAAAATAAAGGTGGGGCGTAGACAGTTAGGAACTGTAGGCCGTATTACAAAGATACGTGCGCAAAATACATCCGCAGTAACACAGGCATGTTTATATATATATATGTGGAGAATGTACTTGAATATATTGTAGATGTTTCTGATATTTTTACGAAGATACGTATTTATATTTGACTTAGCATGAAGAAAAAGGGCAAGTTATTCTAACAAAGGTTGAACCACTTTGTATTTTAAATACTCCACAATTTGCACATATATATTTATATATATATATATATGAAGGGCAAGTGTCTTGGGCAACTGTCTTCTACTATAGCCTCGGGCCGACCAGAGCCTTGTGAGTGGAATTGGTAGACAGAAACTCAAAGAAGCCCGTCGTATATTTGTTTATATACGTGTGTGTGTGTGTATTTGTGTCTGTGTTTGTACCCCTAGCGTTGCTTGACAACCGTATATATATATATATATATATATATGTGTGTGTGTATATTCTTTTTATTTTGTCCTCTATATGTACTTCATGAAATGTGAAATATGTACGACTAGGCCATCTTAAGTAAATTATATGAAATATGTCGAGTAAAACTTCTATCACAAAAGCAGGTGGTGAGAGACAGCGTCGTGAAAAGCAAATCAATTAGAGGCTTTGTAACATGTCGTTAATGCCCATTGCGAATGTACGACATACTATAACCACTCTGTATAAGGTGTTATGATGTCAATGATTATTGACACTAACATGTTCATTTTCAATTTCTCTTGCCGAATTTCTCGTCGTCAAAGACTGCAACAAGATTTTTTGCAATCCACAAGACATTTTATAGTTTCGTCTCTATAGAAACAAATATCACTCATTTTCTAAGATATTTTGATTTCCAAATGTTCATTATCAACAATACATATATGGAAATACAGAACTTTGATTAATGAAAGAGACCGCCACGCTTTATAGTTAGTATTGCTGCAACTAAACGCTGAAATGTCCGTTCTAAATTTCGGTGTACTACGACGGAAGAAATTCTGTAGTTTCTGAAAATAGAAAAGGCTGATGTTATGGTTTTATATAAAGGACGAGAAAAGAATATAACACAACGGAAAAGAATATATATACAGTTATTGACATGGAATGCCAGACTCATGAACACGTTTGGCTAAATGCTTTCTGATAGTTGTTTCGGCGCTGGAAGATTTGAGTTCAAATCACAGAGAGGAAATCTTTACCTTTCGTTATTTCGTATCAAATGAATATGCTACCAATCAATTACTACTAGTTCAACGGTATCGGCGGTAAGAAACTGTGAAGGGAACTGAACAGAAAAATAAACCCTCATCAGGCAAGTGTTTCGATCTTTAACTTCCTATACCCAAAGGACATTCTGGCCACATCCATGTCATATTACTCGGTGCCTTTCTGCTGATACATTTTAGCCACTTGGATATTGGCGACTAGAATACTTAAAGAAGAAATAATGTGGCTGTCATGGTAGTGGGGAAACGTCAACGCTATGATTATAAGTCACTCAGAGTTACTTTCCTTAGTGTTTAGCACAAACATATGGCCTTCAATCGGTACTGGAGGTGGTTTTTGTTCCTCCTCAAGCGAGATCCAACTGGAAGATCTCCACTCTGTCTCTTATATAGCCGTTAGGCCTTTATTCTTCTTCTTCTTACGAAAGCCTGAAATTTATTCCATTAGACCATAAGCATTTCCCACTCATAATTCCAGAAATTGCTCGAAAATCGGAAACAAGGTTACACAGAAACAAAATCATTCTGCGTGATAGTAACATATGCGCACAATATTAATTAACGAAGTAAAGTATTTACTGGTCCTATTATGTTAGACGTTAACTGCATAACAACCATAATTTCCTTACTTATTCCATATTCTGCATGTTAAGAGAAGTATTATTATTTATAATCCATGAACTACAAAACATATTGACTTCTAATGTAATCTAAAGCGTTAAGTATTGTACTCGTTCTTTCACCCGATCTTATTGTGTGTATATAGAAACACACACTATATATATATATATATATATATATATATATATATATGAACCTATGCTTAATTATAATAATATAGAGTAAAATCAATAATAATTCTACCAGGTAGCCAGTGCGGAAATAAAAACGTTATAGATGAATTTTACAAAATGTTTTATAATTATGTATATAATCATAAAATATTTATACACATATATATATGTATGTGTGTGTGTGTGTGTTCATATTGACACACATACGTATATTACCTATGTATACTGGCATGTGGAAGTAGATAGATATATACATAGACATATGAATACAGAGATGGATGGATGGATGGAGGAACGGACAAAGAGATAGATGGATGTATAGATATTTTATAAACACAATCACTTAGCTGTTAGAATGGTATTTAGTGGCACATTACCATTCTGTGTTAGGTACCATCACGGTGATTTTAAACGAAACGTACTTCGTCATATGAGCGAATGTTAAAGTCAAAAGAACAGCAATACTAAAACAAGAAATGAACAGCAAAACACAACAAAAATAACAGCAACGACTTCAATAGCAACGACAAAATAAATCGTATGATCATTTGATAATTACTTCCCAGTTACTGGTAAAGCTTTCACTAATGTTTCTCACACCCACAACATACAGGACAGTCGCTTGAAAGCACGCACTTACGTCCATAAACACATATTTTCATGTGTGTGTGTGTATATAAACACACACACACACACACACACACACACACACACACACACACACACACACACACACACACACACACACACACACACACACACACACA
>NC_069001.1:30142824-30143274 GCF_001194135.2 Octopus bimaculoides
TATATATATATATATATATATATACATATATGTACGCATATATTTCTATATATTTATATTTCTATATATTTATATATCTATACATGTATATATATACATATATGTATATATATTTATATATCTATACATGTATATATATACATATTTATATGTATATATATTTATATGTATATACATGTGTATATATATGTATATATATTTATATGTATATACATGTGTATATATATATATATATATTTATATGTATATACATGTATATATAAATATATATATCTATATATATATATATGTGTGTGTGTGTGTATCATATATGTACGTATAGTAATGTTTATATACATAAATTGATATAAGTAGATAACAGATGAAAATACATACTACATATGTGTACATCTTTGTAAATAGAAAGTACATTGTGCACTTTGCACATACGTTGTATACACACACATATAT
>NC_069001.1:30143284-30147604 GCF_001194135.2 Octopus bimaculoides
GCACTTTGCACATACGTTGTATACACACACATATATACATATATATGTATAATATAGGTATATATGTGTATATATATATGTATGTATATATACATATATATATATATATATATAAATATAGGTATATATGTGTATATATATGCATATATATGTATATATATGTATATATATATATATATATATATATTACTTTATGTCGATATACTTAAAACTAAAATTCAGGAAGCTTGTAGCTTTAATATAAATGTTAATACACTAGTAATGCTGGACGTTATAATAAAAGCCATCGATCTATCAATTGAGACTAATGGTGTATCTTTCACATCAAATGATATATCTACTACATAGTATCATATATAGGCTAGATCAAAGAATTTTCCCAATTTCAACTTTCATTAATTTTATCTGAATCAATCCGGTGATAGCGTAGTCATTTTTTTTTTTTTGATTTTATAACGACAACACTTTTCTCGAACCGCTGCTTCTCTATATTTAAACATTATCGTTATCATCATCGAAATTCTTGTATATTTTATCGCTTCGTACTCTGCCTCTTAATCAACATTATTATGAGCAGCAGCAACAGCAGCTTTTATCATGACAGAAACTGAAATAAAATCAAGTTCGTCACATCGGAGAGAACCACTTGTCCAACATAGCAAATACCATTGTAGACCTTAATTGTTATCAGATATAATATTGCAAGGCAGATCGATATCAAGAGATCACAAGAGTCAGAGTATCTCGTATCGATCTTCCTTGGTATGGTTTGCTCCCAGAAATATAGCGTGTAGTACGAGGCTTACAACGCATAATATACTCGACATACAAACACTCACACAAAAACACGGGCACAAACATATACACACACTAAGTATATATACACATATATATATATATATATATATATATACATATATATATATATATATATATAAATGGCATTATTACAGAAAATAATAACGCCACACAGTGGACTTCTCAAAATAACCACAATTTAGTACCTAATGCGAGGAAAAACAACCAACAGAAGACCAACTTTCTTTTTAGAAAGTCCACTGTGTGGCGTTATTATTTTCTGTAATAATGCCCCTTATATAAATATAAACGAATAATTATATTCTTGGGAATAGAAATTTCCCTTATGAATTTTTTTACACACTGGCTTCTTGATAAAATTCTTGTAAAATAGTTTTATCCCTTATATATACAGTGGGCGATGGGTGAATTATTGCCATTTTATATTCTTAATTTCGCGCATGCTCATTCTATGATTTTGTCGACTACACAGTACACAGTATAGTAGGAGAAGTTGGGTACCGTTTGTGAGAAGCAAACAACCGCGTGACGCAAATCCCTCTGCCAGAAATTTGGAAATTACATGCTTGGCATTAGCGCCGCAAGCTTCAATAGGAAGAGATGGTGACCACACAGAACAACCGTTGGCTTGCCGTGACCCAAAACATGTACCGGGTGTGATAAAAAACAAACACGCGGCCAACATCATGGTGTTTGGAGCGATCACTAGTGATGGGGAGGTTAAGCCTCCAATGATCTTCTCACACAACCTCAGACTAAACACGGAGGCCTACATGAAGTACGCTGAGGAAGTAGTGCTGCCCAGCGTGAAGAGTGTGCCTGCTGGCAGAAAATATGTCTGGTAACAGGACTCTGCCCTATGCCATAAAAGTAGGAGAAGCCAATCTTAGCTGCCAGACAATTTTACTTACGAACTGTGACCATCACATTTAAAATTATACTAGGTTTATATGGAATAACTTGATAATGTATTCATATGCGGTTTAAGTTCACTTCCCACAACAATGGTTGCCAGCCTTTATAATATCAGGACCAGATCCAAAACCCCGATTTATTAGAGGCCTCCACCCAAGATAAGTAAACTAAAGTCAATTAAAATTGTTTTTGTTATATTTATAAAGGGATGACAGTTGATGGGTGCCGGAGAAATATTTATAGGCTTCAAGAAAGATGCTTGAGGGCCTCATGCGCACCTGGAACGTGCGGTATAGAAGCGCTGTCCTATACTATTTTATTCTTTCTGTTATCATTGTGGTGTTGTTATTGCTTACCGGAGTATATTTCGAATCAACCATATCTTTAGAGTACTTCAAACTCTGACCATAATGCATGTGAGCATTCGAGAATACGTTGAACATGTCTATTTATTCAAGAACGCATGTTATTTGAGAGTATGTAGTAGCTATTTCTAACTGAACGTGCAACCACATACACATTGTATATACGACTGGTCTTCTAAATTTACTATGGAACGTCGTGCAGATATAACCCTGGTTTCTTTTTGATGGATCGAATGTATGCTTTGACGGAATATGATGTCTGTGTGTTTTAACTACGTTGAAATATAAGCCTGGAGGCGTTTGTGATTTCCTCTTAATCGATTTCTTCACTGCGTTTTGTACTTGTGCAATGTCGTGTATAATATCTTCATAATCTGTCTATGTTTTATATTTCCGTTGTTTAGTCTGATGGTTCGCTGTAACGGATGTCCATTGTTAGACCGACAATTTTCAATGAATATCTGTCTATCACAAAATGTGTCGACGTACTATTTTTCCATGTGTTCGCCACACGTCTTCGTTATTAGAGAGTTTGATAGCTGCATTCATTTAACATAAAATATATTGGTTAGTCAAGAGGGAAGAGCATTTACTGATACCTCGACACTAGTTTCAATGAGCAATATACCCTGAAACTGGAGGCCTTCATCCAATGTATACAAGGGTGGGAACTCTGCAATAGGTAACGATGGACCAGGCGGTGGGACAGTTAAATTGGGTGACGAATTAAATCTCCAACTCAAGAAGGAAAGTCGAGTACGAAATGAGAATAAAAACGTTCGGAACAAATACGCCAATCACTTTCCTTCAATCCCCATCCAATTTACAGACCATGGGGCGGAAATTTGGAAGAATCGTTAAAGCAATGGATAGAAGGCCTGTTACTATTTCTTTAGACTCTATCTCATCTGCGCTCGAACACGTTACTACACAGCCACGTCTGTACCTTCGACAGTAGGCTCAGGTGTATCTGTATAGTAAGCAGTTTCCTTCCTAACCACATGATTCCGGGTTCAGTCCCACTGCGTAGCACCTTGTTCGCGTGTCTCCTATTAAAGCTTGGAGCCGACCAAAGCCTTATGAATGAGTTTGGTAGAGGGAAACTCAACGGAGCCCCGTCGTATATATATTTAGGCGTGTGGCTTATGTCTATGTTTGTCTCATACAGCACCGCTTGGCAACCGGTGTTGGTGTGTTTACATCCCGTTAACTGAGATGTTCTGCAAAAGAGACGGTTAGAATAAGTAGCAATCTTTTATGTATTACACTCGATTCATTCGACTAAACATTCTTCAGGATGCCAGCATGATTGCAGCATGATCACAAGTAGAAGTTGAAAGAAAAACGATAAAAGATCTACTTCGTTACTTATCAATACTATCTGTAGAGAGTCACCACTCCAGACAGATTAGAAAATAATATTAATAATCATTTGAGTGGAGCATACTCGTTGATAACACCGATTTCGCTACCTGTTTCATCGACCCCCAACGGGATGAATGCAAATGTTGTACAATGCGTGATTTGAACTCAGAAAGTATAGAACCGCATGTAGATTTCCTTACGCTCAAAAATTCCTACTGGCTCAACACCGTAATTTAGTTCATATGAAAGATAATAATTAATGGAATACAATGCATCAAACGATTCGGAAAAAAAAACGTAGGATCCACCTCAGCAAGGGATTATATATGTAGAGTTAATTTTGGGAGCAGACTTAATATAACGTCTCTTATTAAACCCAGTTCAAATGCTCCTTTTCACATTTGACTGATATCATTCTGTCTCAAACCTTAGAATTTTGTTTTGTGATTTCACAATATCTTCTCCCTTTCCAAGTGTCGGAAGAATTTCAAGATATAGCAAAAAGGATTATTTTAAATTGAAGATAAATTAAATCTAAATCCAATTTCTCTCCTATTCCTTGGCTATCGAGATTTCAGCTAGAAGCTTGCCCATATTCCTACACAGTTTGATGTTGTTAATTATTCTAGATGTCATCCTGGTGGAAGCAAACTTATGATTAAAAACAATCTAGCTATGACCATACATATATATCAACTTTAATTTTTGCAGATCATGAAAAGTAAAATTATGTTTGTCCGACATTATTTTCGATGTGTCATTCAATATATTAATGATATTAAAATAATAAACTTTATCCAATTTTTTACCTATCAGATTACTCTCTCTCTCTCTCTCTCTCTCTCTCTCTCTCTCT
>NC_069001.1:30147619-30154456 GCF_001194135.2 Octopus bimaculoides
TTTTTTACCTATCAGATTACTCTCTCTCTCTCTCTCTCTCTCTCTCTCTCTCAGTATATCCCTCTCTCTCTCTCTCTCTCTCTCTTTCTCTCTCTCTCTCTCTCAGTCTTTCTCTCTCTCTCTCTCTCTCTCTCTCTCTCTCTCTTTCTCTCTCTCTCTCTTCACACACACACACGCACGCAAGCACATAAGCACATAAACACACAAACACACACGCACATAAGGCAGCTGAATACAATATATCATTTATGGTTTTTTTAAACTTTGAAATCATTTCTAGTATTTTTAATTTTGTATGCAATTTCTATTTTTCTGCGTATTTAGTTCTAAAGAGAATGCTTATTTAATATTGATTTAGTTTGTTCCAGTAATTCCCTCGCGTGTAGTAATTCATTAATTACCCAGTCTTAATATACATGATTAATAAAAAAAAACAATAATATTACATGAATTTATGGCACTATGGATCCGATTGATTAAATAAACGACTATAGTTATTACTTCAGATATTTTGTTGTCTTTCGTTAGCAAATTAAAAATCTAGAATTCGTCGTTTATTTTGTTGATACTGTCGTCCTCTTCACCGTTTTGCTCCATATCGAATCCTAACGAGAGTGTCTACGTCCATAGAGATACAATCGATATCCCTCTATTTTAAATGACACACTGTTTTCCCGGATTATCGCAACTCTCTGTCGTCATGCAGTTCTATTGTTCATCGTGTTCGAGGCGCCAGAGTTATTCCAGTAGATGTCACCAAAAATCTGTTTATTACAAGTCTTGGATTGTCGTCCCCTGCTAGCTCTTCTTTGTGGATGCTCCCATAAAATAATTTCACTTACAAATTCGTCTTAAGACCTCCAGGAATACTCTGCGAATCTGACGCAACGTTCTCTTATAACGTCTGATACTGGACGAACTTTCCCATAGAAATTAATCATTAGTCAGAAAATCTCTCCAGGTGGCGTTCAAAGCCACTCTTAGAATGAACGTGTGGGTGCCATTCAATTTTCTTTCAAATTTTGAGGTAAGTTTTCGGCTGAGTGGCTCGCAGTAGAACAGAGGTACAGTTGCTTGAAAGTGGTACATTTTATCATATTAGCTAGATACGGCTTGTCGACAGCACCCAATGCATTACTAGTGCATCACTTTTGCAGCTATAGATTTTACTAGTCAAGTAAGTAAATAAAATATTTTACACAGTTGAGAGATGTACCAGATACTCCTTTCATTGTTCCATTTTGATTTAAGCTTATGTATTTCGCTTTGATAGTTACCATGTTGACCCGTAAATTTGGCTAAATAAATAAAATAGACGATTGACTTTAAGTGTATGAATGGCTAAATCACCTGGGGTCGCTTTCCAATATTTGAAGACGGTGTCTTTTGTTTTGAAAATGAATTGTTTAGTATGTGTAGTAGATTGAATGAGAATTTAGAGGCCTCATGTACGTTTTATTTGCTTGCATTTTAGTCTCCGTTCGGCATTTCAAGAAGGCGTCATGTTATGAGTGAGATGCTTAGCTGCTATTTCTAGTAAATACTACCTAATAGACCTATTATCGTGCTCCTGTCGTAGTTAAAACGAATACAACAATATAAAGCGATTTATCTTCTATTTGTTTCCTTTAACGAAACATCTCAAATGAAATTATTTCTATTTTTGCTATGGAATAATAATTATGAAATCGAGTAAAAATGAAATGCTAAGTTGTCAATTCAAACATATCTCTTGTACAATGTTGCAATAACAAACCGTTATTATTTTTCATTGTTCGTTTTGGAGTTAAACATTCTTTTTCTATCTTTTATAATCTGTTCCATTAGACATATTTCAATATGTCCTTCATCCGCCATGTTTGAATATAAAATATCTCTTTTGATTCGTTATTACTTCGCATTTGTTTCATTAATGTTCTTGATTCCTGTTAGTAAGTGCACTTTATTATGTTTAACAAACAGTAAACTGAATATGACATAAATAGCCGAATAATTACATTGGAATCTTCATTCATTGTTACGCTGTATTTTTACACAGTAAATATTCTTTATGTACCATTGTGTTATGTAGAGTAAACAACAAGTGTTAAGCAAAGATGCGTATAAAATAATGGTCAATATACCCTACGTGTTTGAAAGTTAATGCGTTATTGCACTAGATGACCAAACCGCGATTATTATTTTGTTTCAGTATCATATCTATTCACGACTGTCATCTTAATATATAATAATACATAGAGCTATTGTTAGCCAAACCAATATTAGTTCAGATATTATAGAGAAAAAAATATCTTGAAGTATTCATGGCATAGTATGTCTTGGTCCTTTACATTGTAAAGGATGCGTGTACTGAATAAGCAAAAAAATACAATACACGCATAATAGGATGTGTCGTTGAGTAAGGTTCGTATGTGTTTGTATTTTCATCAACAATACAATCCATTCTAGTTTGACAAGATTGTCTTTCTTCCAATTTACTCAATACTACCAATCCACACCATCTTCGCCAAATATACATACATGTTTTATCATATATTCATAAAGTCTGTATATATTGTGTTAATTTTACGTATCTACAGTTGAAGATGTTTAAGTACCATAAAGGAAATTTTGAGAAGTATATTCTTCGATCTAATCAGGTATATATTTGCGCAAAAAAATTTCTAAAGCTTGATGTTGATATTCCTGAAATTTCAAATATAACGCAATCGGACACATGGTATTATATATATAATACTTGATACATTATCAGGAAATACTCTTTCAATACGCATTTCTATAGATTTCCTATATTCTGTATAAAATGGATTTTCTAAGATTTGTTTAAAAAAACCGCATTGAATAAGAAAAAAACGTTTTAAGCAACAGAATACTAACTGAAATATTTCAATTGTGTAAGACGAAAAGCTGGCAGAATTGTTAACGTAACGGGCAAACTGATTAACGGCATTTCACCCGTTTTCACGATAGGAGTTCAAATTCTGCGTAGGCTGAATATGTCTTTAATATATGTTCAGGGTCAATAAGATAAGTGCCAGTCATAATAAGATAAGTGCGTGTGGAAGCGATACCGTGTCGTTTTGCACGAGACGCTCAGGAATGAGGCGAGATCGATGACATAGAAGAATCTAATTCATCGCCCTCCACAGACCCGGTAGCTTTTTCCGTGTGTCGTCCCTCTGACGCTTCAGATTGTCGCAGTAGAACTCTCGATTGAAGATATCACCCTTGGGGGACTGACTTCTCCATGCACAATACCATATTTCCAGGGATGACGCTCGTGACATATCGTCCAGATCGCTCATCGTCTTACAAGGGTGTTCTTCAGGTTTTGAAGCGCGCATGCCACTCTGCCACTCGAAGCATTGCGTGCAACCCATTCTTCGTCGCCGTAAGCTTGCCGAAACATGCTCAATGTCTCTATAGCAGACATTCCAAGTTTAACGTAGAATTTCAGGCTGGCCTTTTGTTCCTCTCCATGACACTATCGAAGACCACAATATACACGTGATCGCACAAACACAAATTTCACAACTTGCAAAGTAAACACAATGATGTCACTCGGGACACTGCCTCATAAAGATCACTGCAAGTTCTCACCGTGTGCTGCCATTTATTGGCTCGCTGCAAAACTAGTCCGCTAACTTTTCGCTATTTTGTTGGTTCTCAATAATTAAGATGAGACGATAATGCAATTATAGTTTGGAAAATAATGTTCGATTTCGTGTCTCGTAAAATGCTAATTATTTTTATTTATTCAATTTTATGGAGATTTTAATAATTTCTATAAAATAGTTAGTAGTTGAAAGCAGAAATGCGAGATTGATGTCTAGACTGATCATGATGAAATAGTTCAATGACTGTACCTGATCAGATTGCTGTTGTCCACAATGATTCGTTGGCGATTTGAAAGATACAACGAAGAATAAAGAATCTTTGTTTGTCTTCCACGATTTCACTAGTACCAATTTATAACCGTTAGAAGCAGAAAACTAGTTAATATGCATATTATCTAAATCATTGGTAATTAATTCTTTCTGTTGTCGACTGCGACGACAATGGTTGATGAAGAAGAGTACTATGATCAATTATTTGCGATGATCGATTATGTGATTGATTATATAGTAAATGCTGTCCATTTATTATATTACTGCGCCGTCTAATGCAATGGTACAAAATATTAAGTTGTAATCTTGAATTCCAAAGTTATGTGTATAGCTCTTCTCTAGTGATATTGTAAATATAATTTCAATACTTTCTCTATAATATAACTACATTTCCACATATCAATGGAAAACATATTGCTTTTCTTTCCATCATCTGTGCATTATATTGTATGTTATGCGTAATTTAATTTACAATATTTGTATTTATATTATAGAATAAATCGCTGAGCTAGGTATAAACAGTAACTGCACGTCAGGCTGGAGATAGGCTCGATGACTTCCCTTTGCAAATACTAATAGGGCACAGATAATGTGTCACTAGCCATCTGGAGGAGATGTTTTCCAGGGGCTGCAAGCTACACTAGTATCAACTCTTAAGGGTTAGCTACATTTAGGTGGCAAATATACTTCACGATTTATATTATATTTTTTCTTCTTAGATTCCTTGCAGTCGTTACTATAATGATGTTCTCTGTTCTTATTTCTGTTGCAGTACATAAATAGTTAGAGCATTCTGATCAATTTAAGATTGCGATTATACACGGATATATAATAAAGAATAAAGAGGCGGTCTACATTTGACTGGTGACGATATGTTTATTTTCAGTGAATAGACCTTATATAATATTCACTGCAAATTCCTAGGTAGGTTCCTTGTTCGTGCAAGTGAACGTCAATGATATTCTAGAGAAAGTATTAAATTGCTTGTTTTGTATTAGCCATATTAAATTTTGGTAGGAACCATACGGATTCTAAGAAAATCTACGATTTAGGGAAGTATATAATATATGATTAAATAGGATGTTTTTTACAATTATGTAATAGAATCACACGCATTTTTGTGTTATCCAATAACATTATGTTTTAAGCCTATAGCTATCGTTACGATCAATTCAGCATTAATATAAAAAAAATATATTTTACTCTTCGGGAAATATTTCATACAATTACGAGTTCACCACTTTCCAGTTACTGAAAATGTCTTACAAGAATTTATAAATGGCCACTATTTAGATTGATTATCTGTCGAAGTTTTTCTCCTTTTTGTTTTAGTTTTTTTTCGGAACAGGATTGCATTTTTGTTCCCCCAGTTGGAAATTTAAGAAGTATGTGTCCTAAGTTTAATTAATAAAAGATAAATTTCTTGACATGATACTTATGGAGCATATCAAATGAAACTCCTCAATAGCTAGGATGTTGTTATTTAAAAAAAAAAAAAATGTCAGAACAATTTTCTATATTCTGTACAACTGCTTCCAGGATATACTTTTTTGTTTTTGTCATATGATCTATGCATTACGTTTATCCGCGGTCGTTACTGATCTTTCTTTTATTGCTATTTTCATTTTTTGTTTTTTCTCGGAAAGTCATTTCCCAACTCATATCCATTCTTTTATATATCTATATATTAGCCTCTCGCATACATCTTTCTTTCGATATTTGAAAGTAACATTGACAAATTATTTTGTTTATGTTGCCAATTTCTTTAATGTTATACTGATTTTATTTATTATTCTGGGCACATATATGTGTGAGTGTGCACCCATACACATATATGTATCTACATATATATCTATAAGTAAACATATATACATATATATATATATATATGATATATATATATATATATATATGCACACACACACACACACACACACACACACACACACATATATATATATATATAAAGGTACCTTTTAATATTTGCTGTCATTGTTCTGCCTGCTTCTACATTGTATATCGTTGTGTATTTGCCATGTTTTCCTTTTTCATAAACTTACTGGAAGCATTCATTTGTGATATCTTCTCGGATATCATGTTTTTCTCTGCTAAGTAAAATATTTGCTTTGGGCACCGTGGATATTTTATTGCAATGCATGTTTACGTAATCCCAAATTTTCAATTGCAAATATAATACAGTGGAGATAAAAAGCAAATCTTCAAAATTTCTTATAATAGTTTAGGTTGTAATATTGATTGATGTCCAGTTTTATTTTCTATGCTGTGTTTTCGACGAAACTGCGTTCTTGCATTGGCTTCTCTATTACATGTCAGCAATGCTTTATCTTAACACAAGAGTTTTTGAACTCCTTGATGTTACAAACATTTTATCTTTTTATGAATCTATCGGTAATTTTTGTGATGCAGGGGCTAAGGATGTAGCAGTGCATTAATATAGCTGCTGCTACCAATACCATTATAGCTACAACCATTATTAATATTTCTTGTTTCAGATATATGTTCGTTTTTCGGAATATATCAATAATTGTTTCCACGCAAAGGCTTTAAATTGTATTAATAGTTAACACTACAACCGCTACTGTTATTGCTGTTGCTATTACTACTACTAATAATACTACTGCTGCTGCTGCTGCCACTATTACTACTAAATTAGTAGATTCGACACGTTCCTTCTCCAGAAGTAACATTTTACCCACTGTTCTTTGTAAATGAATAAATTTCTTTAAGAAATCGGTGTTATGCTTATTAGTTTTCCCGCCAATTCTGATTTGCTTAGATTGTTCTCGGTTCTGCTATTCACTCGTATATGACACTGGGAGCAACTGTACCCTCCAGCCTCCACCAGGTGTCTTGGGGAAAGTTTCAACCTGGGTTCTCATTACTAAGATATTTTTCGATGTTATTATTATTATTATTATTATTATTATTA
>NC_069001.1:30154466-30159923 GCF_001194135.2 Octopus bimaculoides
TATTATTATTATTATTATTATTATTATTATAACATCCAAAAATACCTTACGAATGAGAACCTTGGTTCGAAATTTTCCCATGACACTTGATGAAGGCTGGAGGGTATATCAGCCGAAATGTTGTGCTAACAACAAACAGGACTAGGACAAATATCCGTCAAATGTAAATAATGTACATAATTCCTCATCTCTTAACTATAGAACTGTAATAACATCAGCATGAACAACATGAACATCGTTATAATTGGTATTTAGTGCGTAGATGTTAGAATTGTCATCGACAGTTCTTTCGTTGCCCAAATGGAAATATACTGATATTATATCTCAGGCGTTACAATGCAAATATTTATTTTTTGTACGCATATAAAAACATTATTATATAAGGTGTATTTTTTTTTATTTAAGACGATAACTTTGGTTTTCAGAATGAAAAAAACTCGGTTTTGTTTCTAGTCAGTTGGACAACATAATATCAAACTCATTTTGTTTATTTAGGCATAATTATATACACACGCGCACACACTCATACACATGTATATAATATATTATATTTTGTTTCTTCTGTTTTTGTGGTCGGCGCCTCTATGATTTATGACTGCTTCCAACAATATTTGAATATATGTATGATTTTTTATGAATCTTTTACGATAATAATTATATTTGTAATTTTCTATTTCTATTGATGATATTTTTCGAAAGGCAAAACAAAAGCAAATCAGGTCGTATTTTCACAATTCACCTATATTTTTGTAGTTTTATTTCAATTGTTTTTTTTTATATTCTTTTCTACTTTAAAGACTTTGTTTATGCCCACGTAATTGTACAGGATATATATTATAATCAATATATTCCATCGATCTGTTTCAGCCAGTCGAAAAACAAATGTATTGATGCCAAAAAAAAAAAATTACCCACCACCATAAACTATATCTATACGTTCATGTCGTGATCGATAAATACTTATTATATAAGTTCATATTCTCCAGTGGAGAATATGAACTTATATTCATAAAAATAAAAACAATCTACGACGTTGTCGACAAATACAAATATGACATAGACAAACTAGTGAGGCAATCGATAATGTTCTATCGATAATTTGATATTTTCGATTTTGCATTGTAATTTATTATATATGAGTGTATGTATATGCGAATGCGTATATATATATATATATATATATATATATATATAAATATATATAAGTGTATGTATACTAGATAGATACATGCATACATACACATACAAGCATTTATGCACATATATATATATGTGTATGTGTGTGTGTGTATATGTATGTATACGTGTGTGTGTGTATGTGTATATGTATGTATACGTGTGTGTGTGTGTGTGTGTTGTGTGTACCTATGTGTGTGTGTGTGTGTGTTGTATGCATTAAAAGTTATTTATGTTTCGTTTGAATTCCAGAATGTTAAGCATTCATGTAAATAGAGATCATAAAATCGTACGTTAAAAGTGAAGTACAATCAGGTAAAAAATATATATTTAGTTGGTTAGATCTTAAAATCTTAATGATGATAGTGGTGATGATGATGACGATGACTACGACGACAAGGATCATGATAACGATGATGATGCCTGTTAGTGAGTGTTAATATACTTTTGGTGATCATATCCTACCGATAATATTGATGCTTCCCGTAAACGGAGATGTCGATCAAAGCGGATAATAACTGAGTTCAGTAAGTGTGCATTTTAAATCTCAGATTTGCTCCTCAACATCTTCTGCAGCCATTGATAGTTTTTTACCCCTTCCCTATAGTCGTTATCCTACTGATCATGAGAGGAAGGTATATAGGGTCATTTCGCTAAATGTTGCCTCTCGTTCAGCCCAACTTTTTTAGGCAAAGAACCATGATGTTCTTTAAGATCATCATCGCCTCCATTGCAAATCCACCCCATTTGACCTATGGTACACCATGCGTTATCTTTAGAGGCAATTTCCATTTGATGGAGATTATGAGATAATGGGCGACGCAAATATTTGATCACTATAAACAAATTATATGTGCAGTTTGGTCAGCAAACAATTACAGAACCATTTTCCTAGGACTCGAGAGACTCTCAAGAATTATTGACGCACTGAATCACACCAAAAATCATTCACCATAGAGCAGTAATTTTTGTCGATATTTTGCAAGACATTGCATCGGTTAACGAGTGACCCAACACATATATACGATATAATATCAGAGACGTCCAGGACTAGCTCTGTAGCGCGCCAGCAGATGGAACACGCGATTGTGTGCGGAGTGAGAGCTAGTAGTGACCTTCATGAAGCGGTGTGCCGAGTGACATCATTATTTTATTTTTAGATAGATGCATACATACATACGAACATATATACATACATATATGTTTGGAGAGGCGGCGTTTGTGGAGAGACTGACTGATGGAGAAATAGAGAAGAGAGGCAGAGATCGGAAAGAGAAAATACATGTAAATGTCGAAATACAGTTCTTTATGTTTCCTACTTGGAACACGGCCGTTTCCACCTTGAGATTATAAGATTGGTTGTTTACGAAAGAAAATTGTTTTTATTTTTAAGAGACATTTCTATAGGCAAAATTGAGCTCTGTATGATTACATTCAATTATCTAAATAAAAAGCAATATTTCATTATCACTGTATTATTGTGCTAAATATCGACTGATATATTGTCTTCACGAAAAAATTCGAATTATATTAAGTGCAAATTTATGCGATGTACTAAAAAAAAATATAGACTTATAGAAAGCATCCTCCTTCAATATATTTGCGAAGACTGAATTACAAACTGTTTTTCAAATTGTATTTTCGTTTTGTTTTCTACAGTTTTTCAACTGAAGAAAAGAGAAGGAAATGGACGCTGCACTCAAACTCCGTAGGAAAATGTATTAGCGTTTATGAAGACAATTAGGTTTCCCTCGATTGTGTTCTATTGTTGCAAGCTTTGTTTTAGACTACTGGAGATTTCTTCAAATGATTGTCAAAAGTTCCGGTAGTGTAAGAGATAATTGAAAATTCTAAAACTAAAATAAAAAAAGAATAACTGAAAAAAAAAAAACAGTATAAGAAAATAATAGGAAGTAATTAATATTCATTGTTTTAGTAATATAGCATAAATCCGGATTGAATTTTTCCATCCACTTGAATTACTGTATTCATTTTAATTAGATATGCATTTTAAATCCTTAGCCCCACTTCACTCTAATATTTAAGTATTTCATACATTTATCCTCACGCTAATATATCCCCACTAATATCCGTGCATATTCTTACACTCAGGTTGTACAGATTGTTACATATGCATATGTATGTATATATATATATATATATATATATATATATATATATATAGATGTGTGTGTGTGTATATATATGTATATAGATATGTGTATATATATATATATATATATATGGATGGATGGATGGATGGATGTGTGTGTATGTATATATGTATATAGATATGTGTGTGTGTGTATATATATATGTATATAGATATGTGTGTGTGTATATATATATATATATGTATTAGAAAAAATAATAAGGTACTCATATATATATATATATATATATATATATATATATATATATATATATATATATATATATATATATATAGGCGAAAATAAAAATAATACTGGCATCTCATTTTAACAGATAGATTTACCAAAATTACATATAAATATCTGGAAATATTAAAGAGTAACTTTATTCAACGAAATTGGCGTTGGCGTCAACCAAGGCCCCCAGATGACTTCGGAATCTCCTGCAACTTGTCTGGGCGGTCTCCTTGTTTTAGATGGCGAATGCTGCTATGATCTTTGCCTTCAGTTTAATTTTGGCGTTTCAAGTTTTGTTGGTTTCTCGTTCACCTGCACCCGACACATGATAATCAAGGAGATTGCAGTGCGGGGAGCTAGGAGGATAAATGTCAAGTGTGATGTGCTCAGAGAAATTGTCTGACAGCCGTGACTAGTTTCTTCTCCTTGTGTGATATAGTGTAGAGTCCTGTTGCCAGACATAGTGCCTCCCACCCAACACAGTACTATCTCTTCCAAGCCCCTGATATAGGCAAAGGGCTACACAGAGAGGGGACAATCTACGACAGACAAACGGTTTAAGTCGATTATATCGACACCTGTACGTAACTGGTACTTATTTAGTCGACCCCGACGGAATTTGAACGCAGAACGTAGCGGCAGACGAAATACTGCGAAGCATTTCGCCCGACGTTGTAACGTTTCTGCCAGCTCACCGCCTTAAGAGGCACGTACGCACGCACGCACGCAGATTATGTTATTGTGGTTTATGTAAAATATTGAAAACTAAATAAAATGCAAATTATTTACAGTTCTTTCCATTGTGCATGAGATGCTTTAGTACCGTTAAATTTACTGACAAAAGGATAGTAATTAAAATGATGTTATATTAAACAGTGCGTTATGGTTTAATAGCTTTAATAGCTGAACGCATACTCAAAATAGAGGTGTAGCTCAAACGATCCAATTTACTAAACTCTTATTCAGTTATCTATGTACTAGATGTTAATATAAAACCCCAATGGTTTGAACCTACCATGTAACATACTTTCTCTAGACAGAGGTTCAGTACGAGAGACCGGTGGAGATACAGTTTTAAGGTATTGCGTTCGGGTTCTTTCACGAATAATTATAAATTGCGCCCGGATCTAATGTGCACTTCAACAATCCAGGACCTGTAAGATAGTGTACCAGTCAAGCACTGGCGATTCTGGAATAAACGCTTCTTCTACCTTAAAATCTGAACTTGTTCTAAAAGCAAATGATATTTAATGCATTTTCTTTGCTTGCGTACTAAACATTACTATGTGTGTTTTGTATTTCAAAATCATGTGAACGTATATTTCATTTAAATACAAATTATGACATTCGTTGGAAATATGATAAAAACAAAAGCAGTTTCCTATTGATACGGATCGTGCTGAAAAGTAGAATGTTTCACACAACAACGTCTTGGAAGCTAATGAGTTCATTTTTAATTAAGACATTATAAATGGTAGGAATGTGAAAATATATAGGATATGAAGAAGAAATTATACAAGGAAACAAGTAAAACAGAGATTTAATTTGGTCTCTTCTTTGTGTCTCAAACGGAAACGCTAAATGAATGCTATATTAACAAACTGAGAGGAGAAAATGTTCGCCATTGTTGTACAGAAATCGATATTCAATTAAATAATAGAGATTTAAATGAAATAACATTTTCACGAATTAGTAAGAACACCCATCCATTTACACATACACACGGTACACATCAACACATGCAATCCTTTCCAGACATCCGCATACACAGACACAGCTGTGTACGTTTCTGAGCTTGTGATATTTGTGTGTGGCTATATATATATGTGTATATATGTTTACATATACACACAAACACGCACACGCACACGCATATATATATATATATATA
>NC_069001.1:30159936-30160360 GCF_001194135.2 Octopus bimaculoides
ATATAAATGCATCCATGTATTCATAAAACATTTGTGTATTTATATATATATATATATATATATATATATATATATAAATGCATCCATGTATTCATAAAACATTTGTGTATTTATATATAGATAGAGAGATAGACAGACAGAAATAGAGCCTGATTTAAAGTTGAGACTTCTTGAGTGCCATCACTGATATTCATATCAGTAATTGTTCAAACTATTGTATAAAAGAAGAAGCATGAGACAATATAAACAAGATAATACGTCGTAGTTATATCAATATACGATTACTCAGCATAATATGCAGATTTGATTGGTTACCAAACAAAAGGATTTAGAAATTGCAACACCCTTTCATTAATACCCTTACACAAGCACACACATGAATGTATGTATATATATATATATATATATATATATATATATATAT
>NC_069001.1:30161048-30161969 GCF_001194135.2 Octopus bimaculoides
TATATATATATATATATATATATATATATATATATACAATTTTATATTATATATATATATATATATAAGGATAGAGAGGTAGTTATTGATATAGATTTATATACAGTCAGACAGGCATACAGACAGGCATAGGCGGAAAGACAGAGATACCGACAGACAGACACCAAGAGAGAGAGAAAGAAATAGTGAGGGAGAGAGGTGATAGCTTATTTGTGTGCATCTTTCAGCAGCCATCAGCCGCTAATTCAGAGTCGTAATGACAAAAATGTGAAAATAGAAGCAGCCAGATTGAACGCAATGCTGTTGACTGCATTAATTAGACTCATACGTTTCCTTTTATCAACAGTGGATGAGAACTTAGAGACATTAAATAAAACGAATTTTGTTATAATGTACATCAAAATAACACACTGCTTTTAAGTAGGTCTTACATTGATTTAACTAGGGGTTAGTCGGACTATTGTGATGTCAGAACTAGTGGTCAGGGTAGGGCAGGATTCGACGGCTTCTTACACATTTTATTGCTTAAAAACAGTAAACGGCGATGGTGATAATATTACGCTAGTTTAAAAGAACAAACTCCCACTCAAAAAAGAAAAAAAATTGAAGAAGAAAAGAATGAATACCACTATATTCGGATATGAAACTATATTTCTTATTACGCAATTTTAATGTTCCAATACAAATAACATGTTTTTTTTCCAACATCCTGGTGATATGTCTACTCATTCCATTTACTTATTTGCAGCGACACAAAAAGATTATATCTAAGTCTCTCGACCAGGTAAAGTAGTGCAGTGAAAGTATTGGTGATAAAAATTACTTATCTCCCAAGCACATATCTGATACGCAACCATTTGGTCACCTGCGACAATTTAATGTAGAAGAATTGTTGTAGAATAACGATTTTGCATATTTCAA
>NC_069001.1:30167536-30170091 GCF_001194135.2 Octopus bimaculoides
AAAAAGAAGGAAATAAGCAAATGAGAGAACAACAATGGGATAAATTGAATTACAATCATTAGACAACCACATTTTGCCGTCAGAGCAAATACCTTCAAGCGCTGAAAGGTATTTCACATTCATACGACACAAAAGAAGTATTGATTCCGAAACTATAGGCTTTTCATCGGATCTTGTTTTGTTTCGGCTTTTGAAGAAGCTCTATTATATTTGCTAATAGTACCAACGACTGGTTTTAACGGCCAACATGTTTGCCACGACTGCTGCAGAGAATAACACTGTATTAATATATTGCCGCTACTGTTTTTATGGTTATGTTGGCTGACAACATTGGATACAGAAATAATCATAAAACATGCTATGGGGATAACTATTCTCATATATGTATATATATATATAAGAATTTCATTGCTACAAGAAAACATACAGTGGATTATGTAAAGATGTAGTAATACGCATAGTTTGCAGACACTAATGGCATTTTTCAGTCTTTGAATAACACCGCTTGTAGATTTAGGGCGAAGAGTCTGGAGAGGGCACGTACCCTATTTTTCAGATTGACCATGCTTTCCCTTTTGGGGAATCATTTTGTCTTTGAATTATTTTGTTTCTTTGTTGTTTCGTTTTTTCCAGTTTACATGGATTAGTGTACACCCACATAATAGCGTACTGTACTGTATCATCTTCTCTATTCCTTGCGCTTTGTGTAAACCCTTAATGGGTAATAATGAAGTAGTTATTTAAATACACCTGTTTAGTTATTTATACATTTATATAATGTGATCCAATGTCTAAGTGTTATCGCTTATTATTATTATTATTATTAGTAGTAGTAGTAGTATCATTATTATAAAGGCGGTGACCTGGTAGAATCGTTAGAACACTAGGCGAAGTGCTTAGCGGTATTTCACCCATCGCTACGTTCTGAGTTCAAATTCTGTCGAGGTCGACTTTGCCTTACAACCTTTCGGGGTCGATAAATTAGGTACCATGTAAGTACTGGGGTCGATGTAACTTACTATCCCCTTCCCCCAAATTTCAGAACTTGTGCCTATAATAGAAAGGATTATTATTATTATTATTATTATTATTATTATTATTATTGAGTGAGAAGGCAGTGCGTGCCATCAAATACTTGTGAGACACATGCATCATAACCATATGTGCGTGACATGGCGATCTTATATCAAAATAAGCCGCTCATGACCTTGCAGGTGTGCCCCAGTTTGAACTTTTTTCATGTCGAGTAGCCCATCCTTCTCAAAAGGACTATGGAAGGTGTTTTTAGAATGCTGAATGAGACAACCATGTTTCTAAAGGTGAATTATCTAATCCCCAAAGAATTACTCTCAATACATTGCAACGATTCTCCCCCACAAATTCTGCTCGTGATCAGAGATGCACGTATCGTCAGCCACCAAGGGACATGCGGGACTGGTTCAGTTAAAACAACTGACAAGCAAGTCTGAGGTATTGAGTAGAATATTTGCTGTGACCCATCTTCTATACCAAGACAAAACAATGTATGTGATAACACTTCCAATCAGTCAAGATCAGAAGCCATGAGAACCAATGCCTGTTATTATTATTTTCTTCTTTTGTTGTTTTACTTTACAGAACGTTCGGCTTTATTTGTTCTGATGCATCTTGTGAAACTGGACAGAATCCTGCCGTAAGAGGCCTCACAGGGCCGCTTTTCCCACATTATAAGCTTTGATATTCAGGTGTTGATTGTTGTGGGAGATATTGCTCATCCAATCTCAAAATCCTACCTGTTCCCAGCAGAGCAATTTTTTTAGCATGCGCTCTGCTCTCATATCAATTCCGATTTCTTTGACAAATTTCACGATCTTGGTCGTTAATGCTCCGAGTGCCCTTCTAACTATTAGAATGACAGACACTCTTCATAGTTCACATTCTTACAATTTCATCTTCTAGTAGTCTGTACTTTTCTATCTTTACTACTTGTTTATGACTTATGCGTGCATCTCTAGGTTTTGTAATTTCAATGATCATGGTTTCCTTTTTTGCTCTATTTACCACCACAATATCTGGCCTTCAAGCCTCGATTACGGAGTCGTATTGGATTATAAATTCCCACCGTATCTTATATTCATTGTTCTCGGTGGTTCTCCTTGTGGTTCATGTTCTTATCATTTACGTATTATATTTAGGACCTTTTCAATAATGACAAATGTACTGTACCTATTGCTATCTGGTATTAAATGTATTAGCCCTCCTAACCAATTATGTCCTCTGATGAAGCCTAGAGAACACTCATAATCCAAACTGTATCTTCCCATCCCAACAGAACACTGAACAGATGGAGATGGCATGGAAAATATCGTTGTCTCTTAGCAGAACCGCCAAAAGGAACTCATCTTTTGCTCTTTTCGTAATATTAACACATGTGTGCGTAACACATAGTTACTGCAGGTGTATATTTTCTTATAATACTTTCTAATGCTTTGGAATAAATAGGCACACTGAAATGACTACCGGATGATGTATGTTGTTTCGTATCCTCTCCATTTTCTTATTTGCTATATATATAT
>NC_069001.1:30170903-30173919 GCF_001194135.2 Octopus bimaculoides
CACGCACGCACGCACGCACGCACGCACGCACGCACGCACAGCAAATAATTTGCGAGAAAAATAATTTTGGGAGATATCATTGACTCTGTTATTATCTAAAGTAATAATTTGAAAATGATAACAGAATCAATAGTATAGGCGTTTCCAGGCCCCGAAAGAGCACTAAATTGCTGAAGTATTAAAAGTAATCAACGGATATACTAAGTACGTTAACCTGCTGGAAATAACAGTCAAAACCCTTATTTAAATTACCACGATACATTGATAATCACTACAGGAATCAACCAACCGAAGGCAAACGTGCCACGAAAAATCTCTCAGCATACATTTAGACTCACGTGGACCGGTTTCTGGACTGGCATAATCGCCTCACTTTCCTCGGCACGCGTTACCATGATAGAGGGCCGCAACCCGTTGTGTTGAAGTCTGCGCTGCAACTGGTTCATTTCTTGTCGAAGTCATGACAGACGCAGGTGTGAAAATTCTTTCATTACGGAACAAATAATTCGTGAGAAAAATATTTTACGTGTGCGTGTGTACTTTACGTACGTATGAATGCATGTATACAATTACTATATCCGCATGATCATACCCGTTGGCAAACGCTTAAGTTTTAATTTGTGTCTACACCAAGCCATCGCCATATCCGCAGTTCACCTATCGCGCAGTCAGTACATCGCCGATTTTTCTGGCTAATATATGTAACTTCATATCGCGGACTTATATATTTTAGATTCTATTTATTTCTGTGGGAGATTTTGGAACGTAACTCCCGTGATAGTCGAGGGATTACTGTATGTTTTCCATCCCTTGTATCATTCGTATTCATTTCTTTCGTTGTGCATATCTTCCAATTCTGCTTCATTCTTTACATATTTACCTCTTCGTTTCTCGCGACGTGCCTGTGATTTCCCTTCTCGTTCTTTCTTCTCATTTCGTTACGTTCTTGTTCAGTTTCCTTTTTTCTTCTTTTGCTTTCCCCTCATCTCTTTCTACTTCCAGTACCTCTTCTATCTTTTTCTTTTCATTCACTCCTTCCATTTCATCTGTTTCTTCATCCTCTCTCTTCCTTCTCCCTCCTTTATCATTCCATCTTTTCTTTCCCCTTGTGCTACTCTCATTATCCTTCACGTCAACCTCTTTGTTCTTTTCTTCCTCCCTCTTCTTTACATCTCTCTATCACTTTCTCTCCTCTTTTGCTTCTACTTTACTGTTTCTTTCTCTTCCTCCTCTTTTTGTCTTCTTTCTAATTCTCATTCCTTGTCCTTCACCTTTTCTCTTCTATTCTCTACTACCTTCGATCTTTACTTCGTTTTCTTCTCTTTTTAATTGGTCTTCTACTTTTCGTCTTCTTGTTCTACCACCACCACTAATAATAATACTAATACTCTGCCAGTGCTATTGCTGTTGCTACTATTACTTCTTTCTGATCATTTTGTTATTATTGTGTGTGTTGCTAGGTCTTTGTTTACTTTCCATGCTTTTATTTCTGTTCATCCATTTTCTCCTAATCACCATGGTTATCATTTCATTCCTCCTTCCTGCCTTCTACCTTTTCTCTGCAGTAATATTTCATTCCATTTTGATTATCTGAGCATTTATTTGTTATGTTTAACTAAAATCAATTGTATAGAAGCTTATTCAATTCTATTCTCTGCGGTTAAATTACCTACCTAAAAATTATTTCTAAATTATATCAATCCCTATGAGTAATATATGAATGTTGCCATTTTCTGTAAGGTTGCAATTCAGTGAGATAAATGCTTAAGGTAAAAATGTAAATTAAACTTTTAAAACCCAAAGCTCATGTTTATTTATCCTGCAACATTCCAAACCCATATTATATATGATTACAAACGATTAAGAATGTTATGAACTCCATAATAAGTAAACAAAAGAATTTTCTTGAAATTTCCTTCCTATCAAATTCAAAATTTTTATCTCATCAAATACATACTTTTGTCTTTTCTACTCTAGGCACAGGGTTGGAATTTTTTGGAGGGGAAGCCAGTCGATTACATCGATTCCAGTAGGCAACTGGTGCTTAATTTATCGACCCCGAAAGGCTGAAAGGCAAAGTCGACCATGGCTGAATTTGAGTGTGTGAGTGTGTGGTGGTGAGATAGTGTGTTTGTGTGTGTATGTATGTGCGTGTGAGTGTGTGTGTGAGGGTGTGTATTTGTGCGTGTGTGTGGAGGGGGTCGTATGTTATATTTTGGTTATATACGTTTTTTGGCAATTGAATAAAATGTAATCTCCAGAGACCTGCTCGACTGAGCAATGTGTACCTTCCAATATCATTCAGAAAGGATTCTTCTTTTTTAACCAAAATGAATCGTCACATCATAAATTCTCGCGACACCGAGTAATGTCAGGCTAATTATCATTAATGAAGACGCGTGTCTCCAGTTACAAGGCACTTCATTGCGCAAAGCCGATCGTGCCAGAGTCTAATAAATTGAAAAAAATACCTTCTCCAGAATAAAAGGAAAAAAAACCTCACTATTAGACTGTTTGTTGTTGTCGTTCAGGTCTTCCTCGTACACATCAAAAACTTCTTCTACGTCGTCGTACGCCACTCATCATCATCATCATCATCATCATCATCATCATCATCATCATCATTGTCGTCGTCGACGGCAAAATTGTTATGATCATGAACTATGAGATTCTCAACAAATTTACCCCATTTTTTTCATCGGAATCATAGATCTCGACGTTACCGTTTCCACAGAACTGTACCTGCAGTAAGAGGAATAATATTATACAATATTCAACAATTTTGCCGTCGACGACGACAATGATGATGATGATCACTCCCTCTGAAGACGACGAATGACCGTTCAGCCATTGCTGAACGACTATCACAAAATGTCTCGCTTAATGTGATCAATTGTATGTGCCATGCATTAGTTCTCTCCCGCAATCAAATGGACGTTGTTTGAATAGATGCACGGTGTACCACCCGTCAGGTGTCGTTGTGATTCCAGAGCGACGTCAGATGAAATGTTATGTT
>NC_069001.1:30174357-30175547 GCF_001194135.2 Octopus bimaculoides
AATCCCACAGATAGCATCACTTGTAACTCACAACGGCCTTTGTGAGTTACAAGTGATGCTATCTGTGGGATTCTCAGCTTTCTTAGCTGCTATTTCTGAACTTCGGTATATGGTGAAGCAAACATTTGCTGATACCTTAATTATATTTATAAATATATATGAGCTTTTAAATAAGTTCTCCACCAATAATGGTGCTTTCATACCGATGGGCTTGGTAAACATTGTTAATTGTTAATTGATTTATTAATTAATAAATTGACAATCCTTTACCCTTTTAATTTGTAATATATATATATATATATGATGATGATGATCACTCCCTCTGAAGACGACGAATGACCGTTCAGCCATTGCTGAACGACTATCACAAAATGTCTCGCTTAATGTGATCAATTGTATGTGCCATGCATTAGTTCTCTCCCGCAATCAAATGGACGTTGTTTGAATAGATGCACGGTGTACCACCCGTCAGGTGTCGTTGTGATTCCAGAGCGACGTCAGATGAAATGTTATGTTTACAAACACAGCGCCCCACCCGGTCTAGGAATTGAAATCCCGAACCAATAACTCATACACCCTTTCTTATATACATTTAGTATAAGTAAGGGTCATTTATAATTATATAAAATAATTATGTTAAAGGGTGCTGAAAAACCTCAACAACACGCTAGAAATAGACGCCAAATGACCCTAAAAAACCTCTATACTCCATTAGCACAGGTTGTAGGCTGTCATATTAAAAGCTCAATACCACATTTTGATTAATTGTAAATCGATCTGTAGCTTAGCGCTGTAAAACACTTTGTTATCATCATTACAATATGTCATTGTATATAAGTGCAAATATTTATACATACCCATAAAAACAACATATCCGCACGACCAAATACATACATTTTCCTGTATATACCGGAAAAGAATCCAATTGTTTCGTTTGCCCGCCTATAATATGTGCTAATACAGCATAGAAATAGTTTTTAGAGCCATTTGGCGTCTATTTCTAGCCTGCTGGTGGAATTTATCCGCACTCTTCAATATAAATATTTTGTATAATTATTAATTATTATAAAATGTTACCTTCAAGGATTTTATTTCACGCTGATCATTGATAAAGTCATCAAAGTGATTTTATCTTTAATATCATAAAATACAATATATATATATATATATATATATATATATATATATAT
>NC_069001.1:30175647-30175929 GCF_001194135.2 Octopus bimaculoides
ACTGCACACATCTAGTACTCCTTTCATAACGATGCTGGTGCTGTTTATCTCATTATTCTACTTTTTAGTTGGTGGTGGTTCTGCGTGAGTTCGAATTATGCTGTCATATGTGCAACCTTATTTTTGCACTGGCCTTCCCATATTTTAACCTTAGTACTGAATTAATTTTGGAAATGTACCTAATATAATTTTCGCGTTACCTTTGCGTAAGAATTCCAAGACATTTGGCAGTGATTGCTGCAGGATGAACGCCATGACATGCGTGTTTGCAGTACCAAGTAT
>NC_069001.1:30176028-30183753 GCF_001194135.2 Octopus bimaculoides
ACACACACACACACACACACACACACACACACACACACACACACACACACACACACAAAAAATATATATATATATATATATATAAATATATAAATATATATTGACTTCCTTTATATGTTGTTGCCGGAAACTAAACTATAACTATTGAAATACCATCAGTGATACGTTTTGAATTAAGTTTCTTTCCAAAAATAACCCAACAAACCTGGCAATGCCATCTGTTTCAACTCTACATTTGCTAGCTCTATAGTTCTTCTACATATTGACGTTCATTGTAAGCATTCTTTTCTTTTGTGCCATTCATTAATTCTGTGATTCTTTCATTCTCTGTCAGCTCCTCTTTCCTTGTATGCTTCTACGTTTTCTTTCTACGCGGGTTCTTATTTAAATTTCATTTTTATTCTTAATGCTTTTGTTTGCTTTTCCTTGTTGTTTTAGTTGATTTTGCTATTGTATTCCTTGCTGTTTCTCTGGCCTGCAAACATAGTTCTTCGTAAATAGTATACATTTAGCCATTCATTATCATTATCTAGTTAGAGGACTTTTTTTCTCTATTCTCGTCTAGTTGGACACAGTAATTGCAAGCATTCATTTATAAATCATTCAATTATATCAATGCATCTGAAAGAAACCACTGTATATAGCAAAACCATTTTTTTCCAGCTTCTCTATTGCTGTTGGGGACTTAGTTATTTGTTATTCTATAGTCTGAGTTTGGTTTCGTTCGATCTAACTTCAATCGTAGAAATATCTGTTCGATCTGATGCAAAAACCTAGGCACAAACCTTCTCTTCAATTCTTTGTCTTAATTCTATTAGTTCCCAGAACTTCACAACAACCATTCACTGGATTTCTGCAGCGTTTTCTCTCGTCTTCAAAAGAGGCCTTTTTCCCCCTTTTTTTCTCAATAATTCTCACATCTTCGAAACTCCGTATATTTTTATATTCTCTCTTCTTTTTAATTTCTTTGTAAATCTCTGTTTTCCTTTTATTTACAGGGTTAGTGTTCTACAAATTATAATCGAGAAAACATTGGGAGTATATTTAGATAACATTCTTTTCTAATCCATCCTTTAAACTTACCAATAATAATCAATTAACCTCATTTAAATCAAACTAAGCTGCGTTTTCTATTTTGTTAGTCTTCTGGTGTTTCTCCTTCTGATTTTAGTTGTTTACTTATAATATGCTCAGTTAAGTTTTAATGAACCATGTTCATGTATGACCGTCCTATTACATCTTATCTTGAATTACATCATTTCATGAGCTTTGCTTTTTGTTTTATTTCTTTTTTTTTTGTTTTGTTTTGTTTTATTCAGAAAAGTGTTTGGTCGCTATTTCTAACACGTCGTCGATCCAATTAAATAGCTTATTTATTGACTCTCAGATTAAGGGAAAATATACGAATTTTTATATATTTTTGCCTACAGTGAAATATGAAAATACACTTCTACAATAAAATTTAGACCATAATAAAAAAATACAGATTATCATCTATGACGTAAAAGTGACTGACGATTATCGATTGGATATTAATATTTTTTTATATAAATTGAATGAGGAAATAAAATCCAATGTGTTTATTTATTGGTTTTTGACGATGTTATCAGATGAACCAATACGTTATTTAGTGCATACATTTATTGCCCTATTGATTGTTTAATACTGCAGTTACAGCGTACAATTAAGTATTAATTCTCTCTATTCATGTCGTGGTATCTTCTGTTGAGAGCTTGTTGTCTACTTTATGGCTGCATACATGAAAATCTATGCAAAACTATTCAACGTATTAGAAAAATAATTACCCTGACTAAGCTATAATAAACTGAATTAATATTAAATAAAAAACCTGCAAGAAATTCAACATTGTTTGCTTTACGGCAGTAAAGAAATTGTGTTACTATTTTCTTCCGTTATTAATTGCTAGTATGTTTACTTCTAAACATGTATAGAAAATTTAAACAAATGCCCACAGATTTTTCGACAACACATTTCGATCCCTGTAATTAACACTTCTCGAATCACACATTTGCATTTAATGAATCAATGCATTAGCATTTGTAAGACTTGGAAGCAGAAGCATTATTACACGTTCTTGTAATAAAGATGGACTGTAGAACACTTAGAAAAGCGAACAATGTTTACTGTCTAGTTATTCCCTTTTAGCGCAACCTGCTGCCTACGTTATACTTTTCAAATTTCCGGATCACTATACAAGTACTTGACTAAAACTACGGTCACTCCAATGGACTATTTTATCTCGCAAAATGTATACGTCCTTGTTGATTCCTATAGTGTTATAAATTCATATTTGTAGATTTATTGTATTTAAAATATTCAATGTACCCACATTACTAACATGAAATCGCCTTTAAAGAAACATAGTTTTGAAATTATAAACATATATAATTTTCTTATGTCTGTCGTTGCTTCAATTAGCAATCGCGCATAATCTCCAGGATCTAGAATTTGAGACAGGCAAGTTATACATGGCAGTGAATCAACATGCTGAAACTGACGATTATGTATATGAATAACATCCGGTGTTATTGCTTCTGGTTTGTTATAATGTAGATTTTCAAGATCACCAAACTATTACACAGATTTAAATGAATTATACTTTCATAGGAGATAGTCATTGTAAAAAATGCAAATTGAAAGATAGATCTGATTTATTACAAATGGATGTAAGTTTGAGCGAAGTCTAGCGATTGAACTGGATTTGTGTTAGATATATTGGCTTCAAATGTTGGCACAATTTCTGATGGTGTGGTTAGTCGATTACATCAACCTTATTGATTAACTGGTACTTATATTATCGACCCCGAACAGATGTAAGGCAGAGTCGTCTTCAGGAGAATTTAAACACAAAACGTAAAGACAGATGAAATGTGTTGAGCATTTTTCCGGCGCACTAGAACGTATTAGAAAAATAATTATCCTGACTTAGCTATAATAAACTGAACTAATATTAAATAAAACCTGCAATAAATTCAACGCCTTACGTGGCCATGATAATTGGCCATGATATTTAATTGGTACCTTATTTTATCGACCGTAAAAGAATGAAAGGTAATGTTAACTTCGGCCGTATTTGAACGTGAAACCAATTAATCATAAACCTACAATAATCACATTTCAGTATATTAAAAATGTTCCATCGTTATAATCACCAGTATCAGGATCAGCATCATCACCATTTCGTGAAAAGCGATAGAGCGTGAATTGTGCATTTCCATCTAACAGCATCTTTATTGTATGAAAACGGAGTACTTTAGAAAACAAAGTCCTGAAAATTATTGCTGGAAAAGGGGAAATAATTTTGAAAGCGGGACCTGCTACAGGAAAATGCTTTGAGTAGGGAACGGTATGGTGAAAACGCATAAATGACGGTAAAAATGGGATAGAATTAAATCGGCTGGTGACAATTTTAAGACTGAGGGTTTGACTCTACGGAGTAGCATCTGAAAAAAGTTGTGAGACAGCTTGTCCAAAAAACGGGCATGAACTGTGAAGGGTGATCTGCGGAAAGAGGATTTTAGTAAAGTGTAGGAGGGTACCACACAGGGTGTATAGACTAGCCCTACAATAACTTTGAATCTAGAAATCAACGTTGGGACTATAAGGGAAACCTAGTAGAGTTTGAGCAATAAATATTTGTTTCTTGGAGGGTATGCGTCTTTTTGAATTTTCTGGGTATATCCATCGTAATTGTATCAAAACCCCTAACATGCATTTGATTAAAGTAACCAATAAATAAGTGCCATAGGTCAGTCAGTAATGGTGTTGATGTGATTGATATAAACTATGAGGTTATCAGTGTCAGAGAATGGCTGCAACTCAATGAAAAAACAAATAAGGAATGCAAATTTACGTTTCCATTTCTTTATCGAATGCATAATTCTAGGAATTTAAAAGTAGAAAATACAAAAATGACATTTTAAAAAATACGATATTTATTCTCTTAAATCTAATCCAGCATGGCAACATAAATCACATCTTGCGAGATTTCTCTGAGTAAATTCTTAAATAACAGCAACGCAGTAATGAATTTAATAAAGAATATAGTAATTAGGATATATATTTTATTACAGCACCTCACAATAAGGCCGAAGTTAATCATGAAACATCGAAGAACATCTAGAATGTGGCAAATCAAATGAGAACATTATAAGATCGAGAAATGCTGTAAAACAAGTAAGCCAAACAATAGAATTACAATTAAATTATTTATATTGCATCCTAATATAATGCGTTTTTACGCTATGTAATGTTTTATTCGTTTATTTCTGTGTATTTTCGTTCATGAAGTTTGATGTTTAAATTTACTGCAAGACTATAAATGAATATGAAACGAGTGAAAATTATATAAAACGCCCGTCTTCTTTTATTAAGATTGTTTGTGATTTCGGCTTTGTTCTTTCATGGAATTTATGTTTCATAACAAATGTGCATACCAGTTTGTATTGTCTTGGGTTACGTTTATAGTTCGATGGATTTTATATCCAAATTGAAGCAGAGCATTTATTTCAAGTCAGCGCTCTTGTTTCATGCGTTGAGTTGCAATGGCGTTCTGCGTCACCTCTTAATAGACCACCCTATGTCCTAGCACAGTCAATTTCTTGTTATTTCACAAAAAGAATACAGTGCTACTTCATGCGCTTAGTTGTTATGATGTTCTACGTCATCACTTAGTCGACTACTGTGTCCTAGCACAGTCAATATCTTCTTATTTCACAAAATGTATGCTGTACAATTTCATGACAATAATTTCAAAAAGATCGGAGTTCATTTTGTGGGGGTTTTGCAGGTATGTTCATCACAATTGAACACTTACAATCCACAATTTAGTGACTGCAGAAGATAGCTGCACGTTACAAATTTATTTGTCCTTTCTTTAATATGCAACGACTTTATAGTTGCATATTTCTAATATTGCTGTCGACGAAGTAATTACTGGCCGCTGTATTTATTCAGATGTAACTTATATTGGGTGTTCATGGGAATTGTTCCACCACAATTTTGGTTAGAAGATAAAATATTCTGAATTCGCGGCAAGATATCTGGCACGTTATTGATAGAATCAACCATATTCAATTCAAGCAAAATCTTAATTTCGTTTGAAGAAATTAGACTCCAATGGTGGATTCTTCTATGAGACAAACTGGCGCTTTCCTGGTATTATCGCACGTAGCAGATGAGTCGAATGCCATTGCTATTCATTTTTATTGGCTCTGTTCACAGATTCTTTTACAGAATGATACATTTTAAGTGATTCTTGAGTAATTACCAATTAATCGTTTAAATATGGAGATTTTAGCCGTCACGTATTTGTCTTTGCCATGTAATTATCAGTTTTCCAAGTGTGAACAAGACGTCGTTTTATGAAAGATTTCCAACGGCGAAGTTTCGATTTTTGATCCACTTGTCATTTCTGAGGAAAAAATGAAATAAAAATTATCAGTTATAAGAAATATCTTCAAAAGAGAAGAGTTAGATCTGAAATAATTCATATCATTACGTATTGTACCACAAAACGTATATTTCGTTCATTCTTCAGTAAAACATTCCCGTTTTGGCCACCAGGAGATCGAATCGCCTTGAAACTGTGACCTCTCTCCTTCCAGTTGTGACCATCATTCGTTTTAAAGATAATGATCTATATTTTCTCCTCGTTTACGTAGGGGAAAATCTCTTTCACGAAACTTCTTACCGTGTCTTTCAAAAGACACATTGGAATACATATTCAGCACAAACTTTGCCTCATTGACGTAAGATTGCATATACATGCGTAGATGCATTTGGTCACCGGTCTTTTGGACAAGAATTAACCAGAAGCAAAATAACGGAACGAACTCTTTAGATGGTGCTGCAAAAATACAGATATTTCAATAAATCATATTCGTGGAGTCCCCAAGCGGACAGTTAACACAAGGGATATAATCATGTTTTCAAAATATTTGAGGGTCTTCGAATTTTTTAACTTAAAACAAAAAGGGAAAAATGCATAACATACACACACACACATAAACACAAACACAAGCACACACACATATGTGAGAGAAAATAAGTTCAATACAGAACAATTAAAACTTTTAGGTACATATATATGTGTGTGTGTGTGTCTTTGTGTGGGGGTGCATGTATGTATCCTCTTTTGTTTTTAGTTATATAATGTTTTTCCTCTGAGAAAGAAACTGGTTTCTAACAAAGATACAAAGCGCCATCTCTAGAATGTAGAAAACAAAACAATGTCATATTTTTAACTTCACAAAATCCTCCATGTTTTTACTATTCCACTTATGAATTGTATTAATAATGTGCGAGTTTGTTGGTTTGTTTCTTTCTCTGAAAACGCTAGCTTCTCCGTGTTGTTTTCGAAGCAATTATCCGTAGTTATACTCTTTCTTTTTGAGCTTCAAAGGAGAGCTGACATCTATGACGCTACATACTTTTTCTTGTCTGTATACATTCTGAATGATTAATTCTGAAACTACAACATCCGGTCTGTTACGTTTACAATTGACAAATGTTTCTATGGGCATATACCATTATTCCTTGTGTTGATCTTTATGTATGAATTCAATAACAAGTGGTATCTCTGTATTCATTCCTGGACGGTCTTTCTTCCGAATGTCTTTGAATATTATTTTTGCTACAACGTCGTGTCACAAACGGAGGTAGTAACTTTATGATAGTTATGGCCAGGTTCTAATCATTTGTGATGCTTTCCATAGTAACACGAAATAGCCTACATTTTCGGTTGCATCTTGGTGCTGCAAGGGTTTCATTGTTTTTTTTATTTGTATGTACGAATGTATATAGGTAGGTAGGTAGGTATGAATGAATGCATGTGTGTATATATGTATATATGAATGTATGGATGTATGATGTATTATATTTCTATGGAAGTGTGCATGTATATAAGTACGTATGTGTTTTGGTTTTGCTTACTTAACACCAAGTAATTTCTTGTCAGTCGTAAACATGTGTAGTATTATTTCATTCTTTTCAGAAATCATCAACATTACATGAGTGGACGTATATAGATTTAATAATCTCTCATGTGAGACCTTTCTCGTAATTGAAAAAAATGTAAAATCTGACATAAATCCATTCAATGTGTGATTTCTTCTTTTTCCTTCATTGAGTTTTAGTAAATTAGAAATCGAGACAACTGACAGAACATCGTTAGTGTCTACATTCAAAAAACTATATATATATGTCAATACACCTTGTCATACAGTGCTAACATTTGGGATTTACAATAAATGAAATTCAAAATTATATTGGGATACGAGTTATCTCGATAAGAATTGTTTGTCATCAAGCTTAGCTGGACAACAGTTAAATCCCAGAGTTCTCGTGAACTGTGGATCAATACGATACTACCCTAAGAAATCACATATTAGCATCAGGGATATTCATTGAATGATACTCTTTCTTCGGATTTCGTAAAAAAAAAAAAGAGGGATGCTGAGTGATAATTTCGGTCACCATTAAGAGAGTATGTCATGAAAATTAATTGCAACGAATTCACCAGACTGTAAGATCTTGAAACGAATATAGGGGATCAGTATTTTGCTTTGACTAAATTACCATTCAGAATGTATAATGAGACTGAAAATGCTGGTGACACGTTTATCTTAAGTGAAGTACAGCAGTCTCATTAATACGACCTCCCGTTAAGTATATATATATATATATATATATATATATATATAT
>NC_069001.1:30186263-30191534 GCF_001194135.2 Octopus bimaculoides
TCTTTGTTTTTTGAGCCACCTACGATGGGAAAACATTTGACCTGGTTTCGATTTGCACTTTAAAAAAACAAGATCGGGAACGAATGGAGCAAAGTAATTTTTCCGACGCTCTAGCATTTTAGCCTTTTCGCCGCATTAAATCACGCATTAATTTGTTCAGAAGGAAATGAATTATAGCATGAAGTAATTCTACATATACAACGAAAACATCGGGTCTTTAGAGGTTGGAATGCATTTAATCATACATCTGCTGCTCGTTTAAGATATCCCTGAGGCTACACAAAGCAACATCATCTATCGCATGGTGCTTCAATATGCACTGAACTGCTCCAGACCTGGAAATGAGAGAACGTGACTTTCAGATTTAAGTGTATAGGTCAAATAAACAAAAGCCCATTGCCCGAGGCAAGACACGATCTGGTTGTAAATCACTGGGCTTTCCTGTTGTAGAAAGCAATCTAAATGTCAACGAAATCCATGATACGTTGTTGGCTATAAAAGAAATATAATGTATTGGTGAATGGAGAAAGGTGACTGTGTGTACAACACTACATGTTCCATGGAAACGAGATGCATAAAAAAAAAGATAAACTGATATCTATTAACATACGCACATGTTAATATTTGGAATAAAAGGGAACGAGAAATGAATTAAACTATGCTTAATCTGTTTTTTCTCTGACAGTATATATATATATATATATATATATATATATATATATATATATATATATATATATATATATATATATATGTGTGTGTGTGTGTGTGTGCATGTGCATGTGTGTGTATATGTTTGTGTGCCTGTAGTTTTCCCCCTACCATCGCTCGACAACCGATGTTTGTGTGTTTGCGTAATTTAGCATAACTTAGTGATTCGGCAAAAGAGACCAATAGGAAAAGTACTAGGTATACAAAAAATAAGTACTGGAGTCTATTTCCTCGACAAAGGTGGTGCTCCTGCATGACCGCAGTCAAATGACTGAAACATGTAAAGTAAAAGAATAAAAGAATTATATATATATATATATATAAATGCAGATACATACATATATATTATAATCGTTATTTTCGTTATCATCCTTATCATTATCAATTGGTTGACTCAAGGAATGAGATTATCCTGCATTTATACTCATCAACTGTTCTAAAACCTTTGTGTGTGTCTGTGTTTGCGCGCGTGAGTGTGTATGCATGTTTGTATGTATTCATATGTATACAAATATATTACTATTATTACGCTTTGTGCTGTATTAACTCTAGCCAGTGGGTGGAGTTATGCGCTTCTTTTCATAACCAGTAAGTCTTCACGAGGATAATTCATATTACAAAAACATGACATCATTAGAATTTCAGATCATTTATGTGTGATAAAATTTCATTCATTTAGTCAATTGAATGAGAAACTCCTTTATTCAGGTAAGTTGCAGAATGAGAGAGAGTTTATTAATAAAACTCCTATATTAGCGTGCTATATTTATATCATAAGTCATGTGATATATCAGTGTTTCAGACGGAGGGTTCTTTTATTTTTATTAAGTACATTCTAAACGAATTTACGAATAAAATTTTCCCCTTTTTTCTAGGTAATATTTAAACATTAATTTTAAGAATTTTCTCAGTTATATTATTTCATCATCAATAAATGAAGCTTATATTTTAGTATGCTAAATATGATCAAACAGAAGATATTTAATGACACTTCGAACTAGATAATGTTTCTCATATTTTTCAAGGAGTTCTTTCATTCAAAACTTAAAAGAATTTAGATGATTTTATTGGTTCTAACGTAGAAATCACATAAGTAGAATTTAAATTAGTTTACTCTAAAATTTTGTAAATAAAGTTTACTCTAAAATTTTGTAAATAAAGTTTTCTCTAAAAAGCAATTTTCCATAAAGGCAAACCAATTATGTCTAAATAAAACGTATTTCTAATTCATCTTGTTACATTCCTAACTTCTTCCTTCGAATTCTACCTCCATTTTTTAATAAAGTCATTCTGCGTTCTGTCCCGTCATGTCGCGTATATTTGTCTATATTAAGGCGGCGAGCTGGCAGAAGCGTTAGCACGCCGGACGAAAGGCTTAGCGGGATCTCGTCTGTCTTTACGTTCTGAGTTCAAATTCCGCCGTGGTCGACATTGCCCTCCATGCTTTCGGGGTCTACATAATTAAGTACCAGTTGCGTACTGGGGTCGATCTAATCGACTGGCCCCCTCCACAAAAATTCGTACCATGTGCCTATAGTAGAAAAGAATATATTTTCCTATAGTGTGAGTTTCAGCAAGAAATGCACGCCCATCGAGTCAATATAGTTAAATGCCTAACTAAATGAAGCTTGTACCTTTTGTGTGTACATTTGATATAAGTGTAGGGTATTTCATTATCCCATTGCCTGCCATGAACCCCATTTGGCGATCTGTTAAAAAGAGACTCGCCGCTAGTTGTTTGTTGTATTTAAAGTGAATTGCTTATGTACATGACATTTGCGGAGGTGCGTCGAACAATAGTTAGTAGTTAAAGTTTGTCATTTCTAGAAGGCATTTTATGTCATAAATTGCAACTCTTGAACTACACAAATACTGACTGTTTTGAAAACGTTTTTTTCCTTTTTTCCGGCATTTCCTATCTATATTATTCATTATTTCATACATATTCACATTTCATACTATAGTTTCAAAAAGACATGAGCAGATGGACGGAAAGATAGTTTCATTGATTTGAGACATCACGTAGGCAGAGTATCAACTGTGTAGAATAATATACTCGACAGTTCGAAATTATGGCGTTTCTTGTTTCAGATTGAGATGGAGGAGCTTCCCCTTGTAAGTAATTGTCCTCACACTCACGAATGTGGGAAGAAACGTAGAAACCCTTTGTATACGACGAAATGCAACTGATGGTGCCTTTAAGAATTGAGACGCAACATTTTGGCTTATAATAAACTGATTCATTCGGTCACAAGTAAGAACGTTGAAATACTGTCCAGAATGAATCATCATATTGAAATATGAGAAAGTTGTTTTTTACAAATTATTTGGCACCTTTGTCTTCGAGGGAAGGTATCGAAGGTATATATAAATACACCAATTGATCAATATCTTGGCTATTAAGATAGAATATATTTTAGCAGAAAATATATTAAAAAAATACGTGGTTTGTGCATAACACGCAGTAAGTTTTTATTGTTGTGATTCTAAAAAATGTTATGGAGTAAGTAATAGTCTCAGATTTTGTGAAAGAAAAAAGAAAGAAAAACAGTACAGTAACTTTATTGCCGGTTGAAAGTCGATTACTTCTTGAACTAGTATTCAACTCGTACATATTTTATATATTTTATTGACTCGAAAGCGATAAAATACGGCCTCGGCATAATTTGAACGATGAATATGAAAACACTAATCAAATACTACTGAACATTTCGTGCGACTCGCAAACGTTTCTACCAGTTGTCTGCCTTTAACCATTGTTTAAAATTTCAATAGGTGGCCGGTAATTTGTTTAGAGGTTGGGAGGAAAAAAGTCGATTACTTCTCCCACTGTACGTGAATGCTTGTGAAGGCCCAATGACCCAGTGGTTAGGGCAGCGGACTCGCGGTCATAGGATCGCGGTTTCGAAAACACCTAAAGCGCCACGAGGCTCCGGCAGGGGATGGTGGCGAACCCTGCTGTACTCTTTCACCACAACTTTCTCTTATTCTTACTTCCTGTTTCTGTTGTGCCTGTAATTCAAAGGGTCAGACTTGTCACACTGTATCACGCTGAATATCTCCGAGAACTTCGTTAAGGGTACACGTGTCTGTGGAGTGCTCAGCCACTTGCACGTTAATTTCACGAGCAGGCTGTTCCGTTGATCGGATCAACTGGAATCCTCGACGCCTTAAGCGGCGGATTGCCAACAGCAACAACGTGAATGCTACATATTTTATAGACATGTAAGGAAGAAAGGCAATGTTGACATCGACGAAATTTGAATTCAGAACATTAGTGCGTGAGAATAATACCGCTAAGTAATCTGTCGAACGTTTTAACTACTCTTCCACTTCTCCACCTACTCTTCCACTTCTCCACCTACGTTAACCAAAAAATACTATACACAATATAATATGCTATAATTCTGAGACATAAACTGTTAATGCTAAAAGTCTTGTAAAGTATGTCTCCAGAAAACGGAAGTTTGGAACGTGGACTAGCAAAGAACAACAGACTAATATTTTCTATATTATAAACATGTTCTTAACCAAGGAAACATATAACATTACAAAGTAGTTGAATGTTTTCAGTGTTTGCTTACTGTGCATTTCTATATTGATATTGATCAATATTTTTGTCTTTCAATGGCAATGTTCTCTTGGTTGCATCTATAGTTTACTATGTTTACGTGTGACCGACGTCGAATAGAATTTAACCTCAAAAGAGGGAAAAAAGAAGAGAATATTACTGCAGTACATTAAATATGTTAAAGTTTATATCGAATAACATGAAAAATTATTTCCAATTTAACAAGTCAAGACAAAGAAAATAATCCGATGCACATATAAATTGCAAACCGATATTCTGTATATATACATACATACATACATATATATGTATCTATGAGTGTATCTATTTGTTTTTATATATTCATATACGTATTCTTTTATTATTATACATGTTTCAGTCATTTGACTACAGCCATGCTGGAGCACAACCTTTAGTCGTACAAATCGACCCCAGGACTTATTTTTTGTAAGCCTAGTACTTAGTTCTTATTTTATAGGTCCCTTTTGCCGAAATGCTAGATTACGGGAACACACACTAGCATCGGTTGTCAAACGATGTTGGGGGACAAACATAGACACACAAACATATACACACACACACCCACATACACACACACATATATATATATAAATATACAGGACTGGCTTCTTTCAGTTTCCTTCTACCAAATACACTCACAAGGCTTTGGTCGGCCCGAGGCTAGAGTAGAAGGCACTTGACTAAGGTGCCACACAGTGGTACTGAACCCGGAACCATGTGGTTGTTAAGCGAACTACTTAGCACATAGCCACTCCTGCGCCTATATATATTTATACATACATACGTTGAAATATGTATGTATATATATGCATATGTATGTATATATATGCATATATAAGTATATACACACGCATAGCTACATACATACAATTTTTAATATTTATATATATATATCTGTATGTATATGTATGTGTGTGCGTGTTTGTGTGCATGTATATATATATATATATATATATATATATATATAT
>NC_069001.1:30191634-30195313 GCF_001194135.2 Octopus bimaculoides
ATATATATATATATATATATATATACATATATGTATATATATATGCACAAGAATAAAGAGAATTAAATTATAAATTACATTTGTTTCTGTGCAGACTTTTCAGTGTAATACCATAACAGTAATTATGATATAAAATTAATACAGAAGTAAATATTATCCAGCACCAGCAGCAGATATATGTCGGCATATCCTTAGGTACGTTGCTTTTAAAGCACTGCTGGGTCACGTTCAGTTTTCCTGTCTTTTATAAGCCTGTCCATAATTAGCTTTCTTTCTTTACCAAGTAGCTCAAAGATTCAACGCGGCACAATTTATGCACACGAAAACCTACGTATATAGTGGCAGTAAAAATATAAATGCAAAATTCATAGCAAACAGATCAAATCCGTTAATGGAACCGATAAAAGAAAACAAAGAAATGTGTAAATATAGCAAAAAAAACTAACAAACTATCTTTTAATGACATTTTATCTTTTAACATTTTATCCTTTCATTTTATTGTGATAACTTGTCTCCTCTTCGTTTTGGGATATGGACAAGAAATATCTTTTATCTTCATAGTCTGTAACTGCTTTTCTTCAAATGACCCCTTTTCATCACTCCCAGCATGATATTTGCTGACTGTCAGTTCACACTAAAAATACTCGTGATTTCATTTATTTTGTTACGAAGGAGGCCTTTTCACAGTCAATGTGATTTTTATCTTACAAAAAGTAGTTTGTTCGTCTTTACCCGTTTATACATACTAATGTCCATTCACATTGAAATATTGGTATCAAAATGTACGTACATACACATACACACACACACACACACATACACACTCCGGTATACAAATTCCAATATCTGCATATACATTCACACAGTCTTTTCTATGTTTACTTCTATGACTATCTCCAAGCTCTAAAGACACCCAACTTATGCACGTACATAACTGCACAATGAACATACACACACATATATATAAACACACATACATGCACACATCATACATGCCTACATACATACTGACATACATACATATATATACGTACCACCTATTGGTAATTCTTGAGTTTTATTGTTAGATTAAATCAATGATTTTACTCCCTGTAAAAAAAATCGTATTAACGCCTACTAGATTTTCGAAAGTATCTATCTAATGCAGAGAGAAAGCCACTAGCCATTTTCCATGTCACATGTAATTCGAATACCTGATTATACCATAAAATATCACTTTATCTCATATGCTATTAGGCTTACTGTAATGTTTCTCGTTACAGTCCACTCAGCCTTAAATGAGTTACACTACGACGAAATATTAATGGGCAATTTTCTATTCTCAACAACTTTTAAACCCTGAAACACGGATCAAGTTAAAGTACCCAATGAGTCAAAGTAATTGCGATAGTATTGTCTAGATTACTTTTGAGATGTGTATTGGTGCATAAGGTCCGGAATCACATATATCGAGCTTTATGAACTTCTATTCACAACCTCGAAGTTGCTCCGTGACATTTTAGGGAAATGCCGTTTCCTATAGCTTCGGATTGACTCATAATATGTGAGAGAAACACGATGGAACAGAGTCACTGTATCAGCGAATGGAAAGAATTCTATGGTCTTGTCATACACTAAGCTACAACGATTCTGCGTGTGCATTTTATTAAGTGTACTCGCATTTGTATAATGCCCAGCCATTTGCACCCTAATCCAGGGAATAGTAAATCCGTTTATGGAACAACTGAATCATTATCACCGCCCGACAGGGATCCCCCACATAAACTTTATTATGATAAGGTGATGACCTGTACAATCCTTTTATTTATCTTGTTTGCCATATTAAAAGTCTCTAACAGCGTATTAGAGACCGCATTGTTTCTTAAGCTTGATTCACTTCTGCCATTATGTATCTTATACGATGACCAAATATTCGAAATCTCTTAGTAGAGACCCCAGCACTTTGCGTACACAAATTCTTGTTATTTGATCACAATTCTGATGTCCCAAGATAGTTCAGTTATTTAATATTCTCCTATTTCGTGGATCGCTAAAATAATATTAGTTTCCACATACACTAGCTTATTTATTGTATTACTGAATAGGGAAATTCCAAAGGATATTTATATCTTTCAATTCGATTATATAGGAAGATTAGTATTCACGCCATCAAAGTATGCTTCCTAAATTTTATCTCGCATATTTCCCACTGGACTCTACGTGACACGTTAACATACGTTTCTCTTAAATGCGTATTATCTAATTAACTGTATTCACTTAGAAGGATGTACTAGATGTTAACAGTCAACAGTTGGTGGGTATATCAATATGTATTTCGTTGTGTGTTTTACTAAGAGAAAAAGCTTATGTGCTACAGATACCAATAGCTATATGTTAATGTATTCATCACACACGCACGCATACACTCGTACACATATATGTGTGCGTGAGAGAGAGACAAACAACCGTACATGCAAATATATATATATATATATACACGCATGCATGCATAGAAAGAGAGACAGATAGACTGAGAGCCAGACACACAATTAGATAGACAGACAGACAAAAATAGATATACAGGCGGATAGATACAGACAGACAGACAGACAGGTAGGTAGGTAGGTAGGTAGGTAGATAGATAGTGATCTCAATTAGATAGACGTTTCGACATAATGTATACACTCATGACTTGAGTGTATAAGAAATTATTTAATGACAAGGGAAACGGAATTACCTAACCAGACTTCGTAGCTTACAACTATCTCTGCAATAAGAAGTTGTGCCATTATAAGTTCAATACTCATTACTATTTCTTTTTCTTGCAACTGTTTATTCTATCTTCATTACGTACTGTAAATCTCATTTATCGTAAGCATTTATAGATTTTCAGTGAAGGCGCATGGCTCAGTGATTAGAGCGTAGGACGCACAATCATGCGGTAGTGAGTTCGAGTCTGGGACCGGGCTCTTTGCGGTGTTGTGTTTTATTCTTGAGCAAATTAATTTATTTCACGTTGGTCCAGTTGATATAGCAAGAGAAATTAGTTATAAAGTTCGGCCTTTCTCTTGTTGTATAAAACCATATTTATCTGATCCTCCTGTATTTTCTCTTACTGAAACCCAAGAACATTTATAGCACGCCTTCATATATATACGACAGGCTTCTTTCAATCTCTCTCTACCAAATCCACTCACAAGATTTTGGTCGGCCCGTAGCTATAAAAGAAGACTCTTACCCGGAACCGTATGGTTGGAAAGCAAACATCTTCCCACACATCAAAGCTGGCACCCATTTGGAGTTGTTTGTCAGAAAAAAAGATAACTAGACTAAATAACACTATTTATTATTTTCACTATCGTACTTACGGGGATTCGTACTATATCTGAAACCCAATTACTTGACGATAACGCCCAGATATAAGCTCACATTTTCTGAGGTATATGTATAAAGATACTTTTCCAGTTTTCCCATATTATCTAGCACTCAAGTACGTAAGAATAAGTTTTAGCATGTAATTTCCTTTTGTGGGAGAATTCCAGAACATTCCGGAGTAATTCGTTCCAATTACCATTTTTCTTCTACATCCATTATTCCTGTTTTCAATAATAAAATTCCACCATGAAACATAAGCATGCGTTTGCGCAATACATACCTGCATACAATTATACATATATATATATATATATATATATATATA
>NC_069001.1:30195505-30201608 GCF_001194135.2 Octopus bimaculoides
ATATATATATATATATATATATATATACATAAATACAAATATATATATTAAGAGAAATGTATGTGTCTATATATGTGTGCACTTGTGTTTCTTTCTTTGTGTGTGTGTGTGTGTGTGGTATTCTCTCCTTCGATATCATTTGTTCTACATTCTGAGCTATCGTCTGGAGAAGTAGTATCAAAGAATGAGAATTTAATGATATCAACACTTTCTTAAGCTGACCATTGACTTTCTGTTATCACCGCTGCCGGTAACATATCTGCAGACGCAAAATACTCCAATGCCTGCCATCAATGTAAGGCTTCTCCATAAATGAATGGAAGTATGAAGATAAAAATAACATAGTACTACTACTACTAATAATAATAATAATAATGATAATAAATTGCCTGATGCAGCACCAGGTAGTGGCTTTCATGGCTTCTGATCTTAACTGATTGGAAATGTTTATATGCACATTATTTTGTCTTGGTATAAAAGATGGGCTATTGAGCAACTATTCTGCTCAATACCACAGATTTGCTACTCAGTTGTTTGACCATAACCTGTTGAGAATGTGGCTGACATTATGTGTATCTCTGATCATGAGCAGAATTTGTTGGGGAGCATCATGGCCATGTGTTGAGAAGAATTATCTGAGGTTTGGGTAACTCACTTTTGGAAAGATGGGTGTTTTGTTCATCGCCCTTAAATAGCTCTTATTCAGGGACCTTTTGAGCGGTTTGGGCTACTCGACCGGAAGTAAATTGTGAGCCCCACCTGCAAGGTCATGCGCTGTTTATCTTGAGATGAGATCATCATGTCACCTACATATGGTTGTAATGCATGTGCCTGGTTTACCCTTATCAGACATATAGTCGTGACGGGTATACTGGGCTTCGTATATTTTACCCCAGTGTCACTTTGATGGCATGCACTGCTCTCTCACTCAATAATAATAATAATAATAATAATAATAATGACACTAATGCTTTGTGGCTACTACAACTGTTGTTGTTAAAAGACTTAGAACAACTCAATAAGGAAAAACGAAAAAATATCAACCATTTCTGTATGTATGAAGATACAATACATTCCATCGTGAAAATTGATTGTGAGGCAGGAATTTTTTTTTTGAAATGTAGATTTGGTTCATGGCAGAAAGAGTACGTTTGCAAATACAAGCGGCAGAGATGGGGTGCCTCCGAAAAATCTGTAGAGCAGCAATGCTCAACAAGGTCAGTTGGTCGGTGAAGAAGGAATCTTGGTCTTCGCGTCGCTGCTTCTCGGCATCGAAATGTCATAGTTCGTTGTTACGGGCATGAGATTAGAATGTCTTTGGAAAAAAATCACATCACGACTGATTGGATATTTACTCATAGGCCGAGAACTTAAGCTAACCAGCAATTTGTCATTTACGACGACAGATGTTTCAGTTTATCCGATCAACAGATTAGACTGCATGTGACATTAATCTGTAAGTGGTTGAGCATTCGGCAAAACATCTCTGCCCTTATCGTAGTAGTCAAGGGGATACAGCGAGACACATAACGTGCCAACGTTGGCACTTTGAGTTACAGCAGGTACAGCTAATTTTTGCCAGCCTAGTTGACTGGAGTAACGTGAAATAAAGCGTTTTCCTCAAGGATACAATTCGTCACCAGGAATCGAACTCGTGACCTAACGAACGTGAGTCGAATATCCTAACCACTAAGCGACGTATGTTCACAACGAGAATTATATAATTGAATACAATCCATAATGTCAGTTGGTCACGCTTGAGGATCCAGTCAGAAATTGTAATGAATATTGAATCTGAAAGTATTCTAAGCAGGAATGTGGCTGGGTACTCTACCCCTCGACACTCATTGGAATATTAGACGGAGAAAACGAATGAATAGATTTCATGCAACTAACCCAAAAGAAAACCTGGAATTCCAAAATACTCGAAATTTACAACCACGCCATGGAAAATCTCGCGAAACACTGGATATAAATTAAATAAACTGTAGTAAAAGTTATCAGCAGGTATAAAAAGAAGAAATACTAAATAAAAAGCCTTGGCTAAAGAAGTGAATCAGAAACAAGAATCAGCTGCTCAAGATAAATGATTCGCCATAATAATTATAAACACATTAATATTGGAAATATGTGTCGACATTATGTTGCAGACTGGCAAGTCAGTTGGATGTGATATTTTACTAAATAATTCCCGACTATTAATCGTCATCAGCGACGACTATATGGAATATATGAGCCAATTGGTAGCTTTGTCAAATGAGAATTGAAATTATTTCGCCATTAAATACGATCACCGTCAGTGATACAGACTCGTGAATTACAGTCTACTGGTATTGTTAACTTATTGGTTTCAGATTTTGGCACAAGGCCAGTAATTCAGGGGAAGCGGATAAGTAAGTCGATTATATCAACACCAATGCTCAACTTATATTAAAACAAAAAAAAAAAGGAAAGATCAACGCGAAGTCGACGGCGCCGGAATTTGAATTCAGAGAGCGAAAAGCCCCCGATCATTTTGTCTGCAAATGATTCTGCCAGATAGCCAAATTTATCCATAGATATTTAAAACTGAAACAAGCACTATAAAATCAATATCTAAAAATTAAACCTATATTATTGAGAAATTGCATAACAAGTATATCATGCGTTGTAGATAGAAAAATCCTCCTAATCTTTTCAAGCCTACTTTTGCAGAATGAGGTGAGGAGTAAGTTATATGGCCCTGATATTATAGTTAAGGAACAAAATTAACATGTGCGTGAGGGTACTGAAAAGTGTCAGGCGTTGTGTGAAAGAAAATACAGAATTAATTAATTAATTAATTTGAATTTTATTCAACATATTCCCCTCTCAGATGCACACATTTATTGCAGTGGTCCTTCAGTTCATCTAAGCCCTGTAAAAGAACTCGAAAGTTTGGGCCTCCAAACGAGCTTTTGCAATCCACTGAAAGCCAGAATAATATAGTACCCCCTTGTATATGCTCGCAGTGATTCTTTACAAACACATTCAACATAAGACGGTCAAACATTTTCATAAGATCATTTTACTTTGGGATTATAAAGCGTTTGAAATCGAAAGAAGCAGAACGTGGGGCAAAGAATGCTAAGCAGTTTGCTCTGCGTGATAACCATTCTGCTAACTTGCCTCCGTATTTGCTATTTAATAATGGTTTGAAATTTTGCCACTTCGACCCCGAAACGATGAAAGGTAAATTCAACCTTGGCAGAATTTGAACTCAGAACGTAGCGGCTAACGAAATAGGGCTAAACATTATACCCAGCGTGTTAACGATTCTGCAATCTTGATGACGTATTTGCCATTTAATAATAGTTATTTCTTTATTGCCCTCAAGGAGCTTAACATAGAGGGGACAAACAAGGATAGACAAAGGGGTTAAGTCGATTACATCAACGCCAGTGTGTAACTGGTACTTATTTAATCGACCCAGAAAGGATGAAATGCAAAGTCTACCTCCACGGAATTCTAACTCAAAACGTAGCGGCCGACGAAATATTGATAAGAAATTTACCCTTCCTGCTAACTATTCCGCCATCTTTCCGCCTTATTTGCTATTTAATAATAATAATAAAACACAGTTCAGAGACGCCATGCTCTGCAGAAGAAAAGTTCGTCAGTATACAGTTAACACCAACAGCTTAATGCGTAAGAAACAGCAGCAATCGCCAACGACACCTAAGTAAACGAAGAAACAAGTTAACACAAGGAACTGCAAAAAGTGATATAAAATTCAATAAGGAAGGAAACGTAGCGTCGTAAGGAAGTGTAAATATTGCATCGCTAAAAGGCAGTGCAACGCACATCAACTGTAACAGGAAGTACATCCATTTTTGTAGGAGAACTCGTTATTTAACTTTTGAATATTTTATGCAGCTAGCTCTGCTCCTCCGAATTGTTACAGCTACAAATGCTGTTTTTGCTGCTGTTGCTAGTAGTGGTGGTGGTAGTAGTAGTAGTAGTAGTAGTAGTTCTGCTGCTACTGTCGTGGATGCTGTTGCCTCTGCTGCTACTGGTGTTGTGGTGGTTAGTGCTCACGCTGCTACAGTGAGTACAACGGCCATGATGATGATGACGATGCTGTTGTTGACGACAACATAACAAAGACAACAACGAAAAACAATAACGAACATCAACAAAGACCGACAAAAACAAAACAATCGTAGCACGAAAATACTACAACCACCACTACTACTACTATTACCACCAAATTTTTGTGTCATGTTATAATGAAATGTTATTTGAGTGTTTCTTAGATTCCCTATTCCAAGAATTCCCAGTGAACTTCTAGAAGCTCCCAAAGTAAAATTTGGGTTTTTTTTTTTCTATGTAATCAATAATTAATTAATTTTTATCAAAATTTGATCGTTATAAGGATCTGTGTTAAAATATTTGGCATAGTAAATGCGTATACGTAAAAATAATTCGAACCCGGTTGTAATATTTTTTTAAAACAGTGTAAAGCAGTGTTGGAAAGTGATTGATTCGCCACGTCACACCATGCGGTTTCAGGATCAAACCCACGGCGTAGCATTTGGGGCAGGTGTCTTTTGCATTAAATCTTGTTCAGCTTTCCTTACACTCGATACCCCCCCACATCCTAATACCACCACACCACACACCACATCATATCACACCACCACGCACACACTAGCACTGACCAATTCCCAGCCCCACACCATCATCCACACACCTACACATGCACACACACACACACACACACACACACACACGTCAAAGTCACCAGCCCTCTTTCACACGCAAATACTCTCTTATGCACAGGCACCTTCGTTTTGGGATCACAACTACTTTAGTATCTCCCCTTCTTCTTAGCTCTCCTGTGTGACCACTCTGTCCGGCATTCGCCATGATATATCACTAGCCACTACACATTCTTTATTTTCTCTCCTTGTTTCTTTCTGTGTTCCTTTCTGTGGAAGAGCGTAGGGCTCGAAACGTTAAAGACTTTTTCACTTCCCGAACGTTAAACTAATACATCTGATTTATTGTCTACAAAACTCGTCTTCGTCTTTTGATTTTGTTTCTTTTTTTTTGTGAATTTTCCCTATATGTGTGTGTGTGTCTTTGTGTTTGTGGTTCTTTCTTAAAGCTGGACAAGCGTTTTTTTTTGCATTTGTTTACTTAACTTAGCTGTTCGACAAAACAACGATAGATGAATTACTACAACTCTTAAATACAAGTACTATGTTCGATTTTATTTTGCAACTAACCTTGCAACACAGAGTTCCAGCATGGCTGCTATTCCATGATTCAAAACTTCACAAGTGTACGTCAAAAACACAAACACGCAAACATGCACACATGGACACACAATTGTATATATGATTGTGCGTGTGTGCCCGCTCGCCCGGGTGTGTGAATGAAGAGAACATCAATCATGTAGACTTACACACATTCTAAAGACACAACAACGTTTTCAATATTTTTACTGATATCATCGCTCTGGATACATGTGTATGAGGGCATATCCAAATGTTGAATTCATGCATATATATATAAGACAGTTTTATATGAGAAAATGCCTCAGCATTATATCAAGCCTCTAAAAAAAAAAAGAAAAAAAAAGCACTTGGTCTGTACTTATGTATATTATAGCTGCAACGCTACTTAATTTTAAATTAAGTGCCGTAAGACATTTCAGTACTATATTTTACAGTTTGAGTTGATCAAATTCCAGACTATCGCTATAAAAATTCCTCTTTTGCACTGAGAAAAAATATTTAAAATTGCCTCCGGTGATATCTTCAGAAAATAGCCTATGTGATATGTAAACTTAATAATGTATTATTAAAATAATTGGAAGTATATACAGAGGTTTATATACTTCACTGTGTGTGCGTGTGTGTGTGTGTGTGCGCGCGTTATGTTAAGTTTGGTTTAGTATACGGAATACATAAACCAACCACTGGGAACGTTTGTTATATAAAGCCAAGATTTAAAATATACTAAGTTTTGTAGTGACGAAAACTTCTGTTAAAAATTATTTTTATACTCCACATTTCCTCCACCCCATCCCACCCCATCTTTGACATTTGCTTTCTGCACACGCATATATATATATATA
>NC_069001.1:30201858-30206037 GCF_001194135.2 Octopus bimaculoides
ATATATATATATATATACATATATAATACACACTGTTACAAATATACACCCGGTCCCAGTTACACAGACAAACAATGTGTATTTGTGTGTGTCTGTGTACGTGCGTGTACATGAGTTGGTTTATGGGTTCCTTTACTTTGTATTAAAGATGGTTCTTCCTACAGCCTGGAAACTGTCTCTAAACAAAAACACACGTTTGTATCACTGGTAATTTGATAAAGACAACAAGATATGTTCTGAGTTCATCTTCAGAGAATCATGCATAGTTTTGCTGCTCCACTTTATTGAGGTATGGTGTAGAATTAAAACAATGAACATATTAAAAGCACTATGAATCTGACCAAATTTTATGGCATGAGAGTGTTGCTGTTCTTATGACGAATGCCGCAGCAAATTTGCCAATTGCCAGATGTTGATAGGTATGATAAAAGGCGGGCAACTGATAGAATCGTTAGCAAGCATGCAAAAGGCTTGGCGGAATTTTGGCAGAAACGTTAGCACACAGAGAGAGATAGAGATAGAGAGAGAGTCAGAGAAAGAGAGAATGTGAGAGAGAGAGAGTTCCATAAATATGTTGATAGATACGTATAGATAGATAGATAGATAGATAGATAGATAGATATGCATGTCAGTATATGTGTATGCAGGTATACATATAATTATTTGTATGGTTATATATAATTATGCTTGATCTGTAACAACCCAAAACACGTTCATGTTTGCCACTTTGTTTCATTATTCTCCCTCACTTTTGTAGCCTCTTTCTCTCTCTCTCTCTCTCTCTCACACACACACACATAAAACCCTGTATGAATATGAAAATATATGCATGAATTTATTTATACACGTATGAATGAACGAATGTAAATTTCTATCTCAAACTATCCCCACTAACTCTTTCTCTTTACTCTTCTTAATTTCCTCTCTCCTTTGTAACTCTTATTCCAAGGTAAACTTCATTTCTTTTTTTTTCTTTCTCCAAGTAGTATCTAAATAATGTATATTTTATAGCCAACCAAAAAATTTGAATAGATGAAGCGTTTTTCATATTGTCCTTTTTCACATTTTATGTGTTAATTCCTACACAACTTAATATTTTTACGTTTTATATGTTCAATATTTTTCACTATCATTTTGTTTTCTTCTTTTTCAAGAACGTGGATGACTGGTATCTCATTTAAATTCTTCTTTATTTCTTAAGAGACATTATCTACAGCCGGTGCGCTGTGCGAGTTTGGGTGTGTGAGATGACTTTATCATAGTTTAAAATCCATAGAACTACATTAAATTCATGCCGACATAGTTATTCTACTAACAGAATATTCTATCTATTATCAGTATGAATCTTGTTTCCTCCCTCAGAACATATATTACTACACACTTATGTCCTTCCTTTGTCACAAAATAAAGAGAAAAAATTGTAAAAAAAATACAGAAAATAAGAAAGTAAAATGTACGTAAAAGATAAACCTTCATGCGTGTTCATTTTATTTTATTATTCCAAGAGTCATTTAAAACACACACTCATACAAAAACGCACACACACACACACACACACAAATATACAGAGCGCGAGGAATAGCTCTAACTCTCTATATGTATGTATGTACATATATATATATATATGCATACACACGGACGCACAAGTAAGCACATTGGTACAAAGCAAGGTCGGAAAATGGCACTTGAATACGCATAATGTAGAGCAGAATACTATTTTATTAACGCGGAAAAGATCTTCAAAAACTTTTCCTCAGCGTTGAACGTGACCGTTCGTCAGACAGTTGTGTTAAAGCTGAACAATTATTCAGCTATGACACAGTGCATATGTTTGAGTGTATTTAAATGTATATATATTTGTATGAATGCTATAGAATCAATTCTATTGCCTCAGTACAAACTAACACAATAGGCTCTCTCTCTTCCTCGTACCTCTACTACTTTAACTCCCTTCTAGCCTACTTATTAACTCGTAACCCTTGACATTTTTTTTTCCTTTTTCTATTCTCTGTCTAAAATTTCCACCTTCTCCCCTCGAATAAACTTAGCCCTCCACAAAATCATTCCGTCTTTCAACCATCCATCCATCCATACAAAGAGCATATCCATCTAAAACTATTTCGAAACCTCCAGCTTCTATATTCAGAATATGAATTAATATTCATACCAATAATAAGTGGAACACTAGATTTTGTTAGTTATTGTTTAAAGGAGAATTTGGATAAACTGGGATTTTCAGAAAGAGAAATCTACCGGCTGATTCGTACATTACAAGTGCAATCTATGAGTGGAACAATTAAAATATGTAATTTGTCTGTGTTAGGTACATCCCAACGATGGAGCCTTGTATCTTTGCTTGAAACCGTCTCCTTCCTCAGTGAAAGATTTTTAATAATTAAAAGATAGAAGAGACGTACATACACACACTACTATCTATGTTCGAACAAGCATATCAAAATACTTCTATATTGCATCTAATAGTATTGTTCTAATATACACTCAGTTTATATTAAATGTCTACTATACTGGTCCAGGTATGTGGAGGCGCGTGGCTTAGTGGTTAGGGTGTCAGCATCATGATCGTAAGATTGTGGTTTCGATTCCTGGACCGGGTGACGCGTTGTGTTCTTGAGCAAAACACTTCATTTCACGTTGCTCCAGTCCACTCAGCTAGCAAAAATGAGTAGCGCTGCGATAGACCGGCTACCCTTCTAGCTGGGGAACACATACGCCATTGAGACCGGGAAACCGGCCCCATGAGCCTGGCTAGGCTTTAAAACAAAGGGCGCATACTGGTCCAGGTATATATTCTGAGCAATCATATTTTACATTTCATATGAAAATCTTATTTAATTTTAGAGAGATGTAGCACGAACCTGAGCTTAGGGCTATCACTCGGTGCTATCAAAGTCATATCCAAATTGTAGAGAAAACTATGTTGAAATATAATGGACGACATAGTAAGTAATATAGCTCTATATGTACAAAAACTGTGAGACGAATGCGATGGAGGTTAATGGAATGTCTGTTTTAGCCAATATTTGTTGAATCCGGACTTATTTGCAGGTCGAAGAACAGCGACAGCAGCAACAGCAATAATAATTTTAAGAGTAATACCAACAGCAAAAGATACATCAACAACAACATCAACAGAGTTCAGCAATTTCAGTAATAAATCAGATGATTTGCAGGCGTGAATAATTAATGAGAATCGTTTAATTAATTCTGTCTTCGATGATTGAATGAGGGATTATATAGAAGTGACGCGTTTTTATTTGATATGGTAAATTGCCCTGTAGTGAATAGCAGGAGATTATAAACAAGTGAACGTTTCACTAATATACAACGAAACATTCTTTCGACAAATTTATCAGTCAAATTACTTATATTAAAAAAAAAAAAGAATAACTAGCGTCTACTTACCTATCATAAAAGCAACAACAGTAAAATCCACAACACCAGCGACGGTAGTAGTAGAAGTAGTAGTAGTAGTAGTACCAGTAGTAGTAGTACCAGTAGTAGTAGTACCAGTAGTAGTAGTACCAGTAGTAGTAGTAGTAGTATTGGTGGTGGTGGTGAAGAAGGAGAAGAAGAAGAGAATGGTGTCGATTGGTCACCCACGAAACTACGTGAAACATTTTTACATGCCCAAAATAAAGAAGCACGATTTATAATTAGTCGAGATTCTTGTAGTTTCTAAAGGAATTATGGACATAAGCTCTCTCCCAGCATTTCATTAATTTATATGTTCATCAGATGCCATATGATCTTCGCTTAATATGGTATTTTTCTATCACAGAAACATTTTTCCAAAATCTGCTTTTACACATACAATACTTCTTTCCGTTGTTGAAATATTTATGAAAACAAAGTACATTTTTTTTTATTTATTTAAAAACCAATTCTTTCCATGGATTACTTCTCTAAGGCAACAGTACGTTATTTCGTAAACAACATGATGGCATTTTAAGTGAATATCCGTCCATACCGATATAAGTATGCTTCCTATCATAAGTAATCTTTCTTTAAATATTTTTATTTTCTAACTGAAAATATAATGTATTGTATTAGATGTGAAAATTCTTGTTTACGCATAGCGAATGTAAATTAAATAATTTAGTTGTTTATGTTAACTACGACTGTTTAAACAGTTAATAAAATACCTAAATATATATATAT
>NC_069001.1:30206093-30207672 GCF_001194135.2 Octopus bimaculoides
TATATATATGTTGGTCTGTGCCATTGCTCTGTGCCAGTGAATGTCATCTAACAAATTTAAGGCTTAACAGATTTCTGTATAAGTACGAACAGTTTGAGCATCAATCTTTCTTAGAAAAAAGGAAACTAGTCCTCTTATTACATGAAGAGGCTATCTCAAAAAGAAACCACCGTAGTGACTCGGATGCGCAGGGTAAGCTCTTCCGATTGTCGATTCGGACAATTTTATACTTGGACGATCCTCAACGTCAGGTCCACTTTTTCTTATAGCAATATCAAGTAATAAAGGTCATTAGAGTTACACACACATACACACACACAATGACACATATGTTATGATATGACCTCATGTGCTTCGATAGCCACACTTGCTAGCTACACACACGAGAAGGAGGTCTCGCAGATAATACAAAACACTAGCACGCCTGCAACAGGAGTTGGACGCAATTTACACATGGGCTGAGGACAATAATATGCAGTTTAATGTTGGAAAATTATAAGCCCTGAACGGAAAACTTACAGAGTACACTGGCCAGAGGGGATTATAATCCCTGAACCTGGCTATAGACATGAGTACGGACACCTTACCCAAGTATATATTACCAAGATGATTACAAAATGCAGACAACTCGCTAGTTGGCTAGATCCTGAGGTCCTTCAAAACCAGGGAGAAAGAAATCATGATGGTCCTCTGGAAGACATTCATCCTCAGTCACCTGGACTATTGCACCCTACTATGGTCACCCCACAGTGTAAAATTAGCAGCGAAGTTTCACGAAGAAGGTCGTCTCATTCCAACAGCTTTCTTACCGGGAAATGCTGAAACAGCTAAGAATCTACACTCTAGAGCGAAGCAAGAGAGATATTCAGTAATATACATCGGGAAAAACCTGGAAAACCACTGCCAAACTTTGGCACTGAAAGCTACAGAAATACCAGAACGGGTCGGCAGTGCACAGTGCCAAATATCCCAAGAGTGCTGTCTCCGCTTCAGGACCAGTTACTGCAACAGGCTGAGTTTCAAGGGATCACAGCCCTTTAATATTCTCGAAAAAGCCTCAGGGACCCACACAAACTAGATGTAGGTGTTTTCAAAGCAAAACTGGATCTATTCTTGTCGAGATTCCCAGATGAACCTACCTCGCGGTTGGAGGCGCAAATAAGGGCAGCAACATCAGACTCTCTTATTAATCAAATACCTCATATCAAAGGAAGCTTTAAATAATAAAAGTGTAGCAAAATGGTGGTGCCCCAGCATGGCTTCAGCTATAAGCTGAAACTGTTAAAGAAGAGCGTTATGTTAATCCGATAAAAATTATATCCATTAGACCCATTGTTAATTTGGAAGTGAAATATAAAAAAATATATCACTTAGACCATTCATTTTGTTATTGAAATGCGATTTTGTTCATGTTGGAAAAGAGCCACTAGCTCCTTTCGTAGAGCGACTAACAACGCGTGACCATTTCCATCTTCTTCGTCGTGAAAATTTACACAAGCATTATATTTCAGTTTTTATATCCACGCTGTAGTTTCTCTTTGTATAGGCGAACAGAAACACGCACATACGCACAGAATCC
>NC_069001.1:30207682-30218170 GCF_001194135.2 Octopus bimaculoides
TAAAGGCGGTGCTCCAGCATGGCCGCAGTCAAATGACTGAAACAAATAAAAGAATAAAAATATATATATATGTATATATATATATATATATATTTATGTATATTTGTATGTATGTCTACATATATATGTATATGTATATATTTATGTAGACATACATACGTATGTGTGTGTGGTTGTGTTTGTGTGTGAGTGTGTGGACATGTATGTATAGTAATTTTTAAAAGTGCTCTTTTGTCCGTTTTCCTATACGTCTCTCTATATTAATTTTAAATTATTCTAATTCTATTTCAATGGTTTATTTTTAGAAAATCACTTTGATTTACGTGAGAGATTAGCCGGATTTACAATTTACTAATAAAGATGAGATTATCACTTATTTATGCTCTAAAAATAAATGAGTTATTCTTTACTTTTCATGATTTCTAATATCTGGCGGCATGGAATATTGGCGGAATTCTGCTTTACCTACGCCATATAACCCTTCATAACTTTTTTTAAATTTTGGAATTTTCAGAAAATGTTTGCGAATTTGTATTCTACATACGGGATTCATAGGATAATACAAAATCAAAAAAAAAATAATATCGTGTGGGATTTAAGGCCTATTTAACTCGTTACTCTTAGCACATGTCATTCCGCATGTGTTTTAAGCATTCATAATGGACAAAAAAACACGTGTTGTCTGTGGTTTTCAACTGGGAAAAGTTACCCAAAATGTGCAAATTTCAAACGCTGTTATCTATTTATGTATTGATTTATGGCGAAAATGAATAATTATGCCATTCCTTACTTAAGAAAAATTTTTTTTAAAACACTACACCAATATGAAATCAACTGGAAGAAAAACTGAAGAAATTAAAATGTGACAGGCAAGTTGAAAAACATCCCCAACGTCTTTCTGAATAAAATGACGTGTCGACTGTAATCGAAATCACGACCTTAGAAACATGAGCCGAATGCGTTGACCATTATGCCATGTGCCTTCATATGAAGTTTCATTTACCGGGGATAGAATGCCCAGGTGATAAAAACAACTCCAACCATAGTAGCCCTGCTACAACTGCACTACAATCAAATCAAAATCGACTCTCTACGCATAATCCCCTACGCAGGGAATTATGCCTACAGCAAGAGTGTGAGTTTGCACAACTCTCCATGACTCGACTTACCATCAAAAACACACCCAGCAAACACAAGAAACTCCATAAAAACATACCCTCATTGCAGCAGTACAGGGACGTGAATTGTCTTTTCCGAGAATTCAGATAATAAGAAAATACGCAGCCAGAACACAAGTGAAATTAATAGCCCAGGAACGATATATATATATATTCCAGTAACTCGGGATTTATATATATTTATATATATATATACACAAACACACACATATTCGTCATGATAGATCGCTAACCACTACACACATTTTTTTTTCTCTCCTTGTTTCTTTCTGTGTTCCTTTCTGTGGAAGAGCGTTGACTTGAAACGTTATAGACTTTTTTCAATTCCCTTGCGTTATACTAATACATCCATTTGTTTTCTACACCATCTATCTTCGTCTGTTGTGTTTTTTTTTTTGTGAATTCTCCCTATATATATATATATATGTGTGTGTGTGTGTGTGTGTGTGTGTGTGTGTGTGTGCAGAGAGAGAATAAGAGACAGGGAAAACACAATGTAACAAATAAATAGACATTTACACTGTAATCAATTGTCAAATTCCACTTACAATTTAACCAATATTTTTTTATAAATGAGGCTTCATCACGGAGCTTACTCTGTGGTATGAAACCCGTAAAACACGATGTTGCTTTGCTTTCCGAAGATTTGGAACAAATCAGTGACGTTAATATTAAATTAGCAACACAGCTTTGCGTATGCATTTCATGCAGGGGAGATAATAAATAAAACCTTATTATACTAGTTGTCTCATAATGTTACAACGGCGTTGAGCAAGTTACTAGAGAACGAATCTTTTCTGTAATAAGACAAATGATATATTAACGACATTTTAAAGTTGTATCGCTACCAACATTACGAGACGTCTACGACTATATATCGCGTTATACAAGCATACTAGGTTAAAGCCTAAGGTGTCACTGATACGCTTATATAATCAGTTGGTGCCATAAATATGATATAATGGCGTCTTTAGAATGATACGGTTTTCTTATATGTTTAATAAATTAATATCTAATGTCTGAAATGTAATGGCGATCTGTAAAGTTCGATATTGCACCATTGGACGTATTGTTAGTGTTATAAATGTATTGTTCTCTCAGATGCCATCGCTCACTCTCTCTTTCTCCCTCTCTCCCTCTCTTTTACACACTCACACGCTCACTCAGTTTGTCATTCTCCCACTATGTGTCACTCCCTCTCTTTCACTCTCTCCCACATTCGCTCATTTAATCTGTTATTCCATTAATTCTCTTGATAACCCAGCTAGTCCGGCTAGTTTCATGTTCTCTCAGATAGTGCACATGTATGTATGTATGTATGTATGTGTGTATGTATGTATGCATGTACGTATGTGCATGTATGTATGCATGTATAACAGATATATGTAGATATGTATATATGTATCTGCATATATATAATATCATATATATATATATATATATATATGTATATATATATATATACACGTGTATAGGTATGTATACATGCTTGTATGCATATATGTATGCACGTATTTATGTATGTTTGTACGGATGTATGAATGAGTGTATATGTGTGTGTATGTACAGTTGATGGACGAATGTATGAGCAGATAGATGGATGGATGGATATCGACTGGGATAAATTGCACCAACCTTTGCTATGTTCTGTCATCTTTACAGCTATACTCTCAGAAAATGTCACTGTGTCGACAAAACAATTCGAGTATCATAAATATTATATAGAACGGCAATCTTATAATACCCTACTTCAACAATGAAACATAATCCAATGCTTATACATCAGTTCCTATTGAAGTTAGCATGCGTACTCTTACACCAACAAAATCTCTTATTTTTATGCTCATCCAATTTATCGCATTAATAAAACTGTTGTTTATCTTTATGAATTGAAACGCCTGATATGAAATCTGAACAAAAGCCGACATATTTTACTCTTTTGTTGTGGTGCAATGTGTATGCAGTGGTATAATATTAAGTATATCTTTTGTCTTGCATCGTACCGGTTTCTATTGCACTAAATGGACCAAGGGTGGATATGCCTATCCAAATTGATTAGAATTAGGGGAGTGAAACATGTCTGAATTCTGGCGTACTTTTTCTGTATATGATATTAGGAATGTGGGAGTGTATTTTCTGTGAGTTTGTAAATATCTCACAATTCTTTTTGTAATTCTGTGATGAGCAACAGAGTGTATGCAGTTAATTCATATGAGTGACATGCTTAAGGCGGTGATCTGGCACTTTCATTAGCAGGCCGAGAGAAAATACTTAGCGGCATTTCCTTCCTTTTTCACTTTCCCAGTTCAAATTTCACCACGATCGTCCTACCTAAAATTGCTGGCCTTGTGCGAAACTTTGAGGACAATATGAGCGGCTGAAGGTGGTTGCCACGAGTGGTGCAGTAAAGTCTGGTCTAACCGTCTATATTCAAATGGGGTTGCCTCTCGATATTCATACTGCCTTTGTCGCTAATATATTTTTTTTTACAATTCTTTTATTCTTTTACTTGTTTCAGTCATGTGACTGCGGCCGTGCTGGTTCACCACTTTTAGTTGAACAAATCGACCCCAGGATTTATTCTTTCTAACCCTAGTACCTCCTTTATCGGCCTCTTTTGCCGAACGACTCAGTTACGGGAACATAAACACATCAACATCGGTTGACATGCTATGGTGGAAGGTACAAACACATAGACACAAACTTATACATATAGATAGATAGATAGATAGATAGATTCGACGGGCTTCTTTCAGTTTCCGTCTACCAAATCCACTCACAAGGCTTTGGTCGGCCCGAGGCTATAGTAGCAGCCACTTGCCCAAGGTGTCATGCAACAGGACTGAAGCAGCCAGAACCATGTGGCTGGTAAGCACGCTTCTTAACACACAGCCACGCCTGCACCTATGAGTTAAAGATAATTTATAATCTAAAGCTTCAGCAAGTATAAATACTTAAGTACTTTGAAAACATTTTCCCGCTTATAGCGTTGCTATACACGGTAAGCTTAAGAGTTCTTTATACGATAGGAACAAGGCACCCCGTGTTGTGAGAGAAGGACAGTTGACTAGATCGGGTTCATTGCTCCACTGGTACTTGCTTCATTGATCCCAAAATCTGAACGGCAAAGTCGATCTCCGTGGAGTTGAAACTCTGTAGGTAAAGCCGAATAAAAAAGCCGCTAAGCATTTTGTCCGGCCCATTAAACATTGCGCCTGTTCTAACCATTCTGTCGCCTTTGAGTATTATGAATAATGGAATCTACGCTATCGCAAGTTATATTTTGTGTACTTTTGAAATAGAAAACAGATTTCTGTCTATATTACATGCGAAGTTCACAAGGATATGTTTTCGTCTTCAGTGTTTGACGAAACAAAAGAAGATGTTAACCACTTTAAACGCTAAGTTAAGCAACATTGACTCAGCTACAACAGCACTAATAACTAAACCATCAGGAAATACATTTTGTTCTTTCTTTGAATAATTTAATGTTAATTTTTCTTTTAAGTTTGAACCACAACACAATTATCCATTAACATTTTTTTTGTGAAATTGAGAAAAATATTTGTACATCCCTAAAAGATAGCAGCAAAGATTATTGATTGGAGAAACCAATTTTTTTTTTCCATATTGTTAAAAATATATTTTAGTTTTTGTTAAGAACTGTATTCTGCAAAGCACACGCAGTGCGTGACACATTATTTAAAACATATGCGATATTGAAATCGAAAGCCTACTTGAAAAAATGTCTTTCTCATCACTTTTAGTCACCGACTATCCAATAAACTTTTAGTTCTAAAATATTTGTATAACCTTCTCTCTTGACAGCTCGAAAAAACATTAAAAAATGTTATCAAATATTGATTAGAAAATGGAAATTATGTTTCTAGCGTGTCTAAGAGAAGTAAAAATATTTCACTTGTAGGAATTCTGGAAAATTCCAGCGGACAATTATTCCGTCTTAAAGCAAATTTCCTAATCTTATCATTCATGTTTTATAAAATATTTAAATCTTAGCCGTAAAGATTTTCATAAAATGTCACTTCTTATTAATATTAAAAACGCAGCGTTAAGTGTTTTGGGCTCCGGCAAATTATGTGCGAATCATTTATCAGTGTGTGTATTTGCGTGTGAATTTGTATAACTGTGTTTAGGTTGGACGCAAGGGATTTGTGTGTATTGAAATGGAGGAAAAAGACAGGGGGAAAGACAAATCTATTTTTATGTGTTCGCAATGTGAAATTAAAAAGTCGATCCATCACAGCGACAATCCTGAAGAAGTTGCTGTGGAAAGGTTAATTCAACGCAGAAAAATTAGATTTGTCTTTGCTTCATTAGTATTCATTTAATATAAAGGAAAATCTGAGTGAACTAAAAGCCCTGAGCATTTCTAATTTATTTATGATATAAAAGCTTCATCCTGTGCAAGTATGACTCTTTAAGTCAATACAGACGTGTCCGCTTCTTACATGGAAATGTTATACTATGCATTAGCTTAACTACATTTACAACACACCAGAGGGAGAAATGTTAAAGTTGAACTCAGTCAGAAATGAAGATAAAAGCCGGAGAATCAAAACTAATTAAACTTTAAGGCATATATTTTTGTAAGTCTGTTGTAATATTAGCTCTACGCAATATCGAATTGTCATAGAGGAGCCGTAATAGTGGGAGAATAAACAAAGGGTTGATACGTTTAGTTCGACCATATTACTATGTATTAGGTTAAGTTGTCTCGATAGGTTGGGAGACAAATTTAATATCAATGATAAACTTAAACAGACAACCAATGTAATTGAATGAAAAACAAAAAGTCTTTATTTTGTTAGTGAAGACTGTGATTTAGCATGTTGTATATTTTTCTTAACTTCGACTAGCTTTCCACAGAATTTCTGAAAGAGAAATGGCAAATGAGAGAAGATGCGAAGCTCAAGGAGATAGATAAGAGAGGAAAACAAATTATATGAAACCTCTCATCGGAGATCCGACGATACATTGTTAATATGTACTGGCTTTAAATAGAAAGTTAAAAAAAAAAAAAAATATTCGTACGGTTACACTACAAGGTAATATATGTATCGACATAAAATTAGGTATAGGTAAATTGCACCCCGTTTTATTTATTAAATAATTATGAACAACCACGATTTGACGGGTCACGCGATCTGACATTCTTGAAAGGTATTAATTACATTCAGACACGATCATGGAAGAAAACGGAGACAAAACTAACTGTCGTAAGGAGCTTGCTTCCCGACTACATGTTTCCGGGTTCTAGTGTCTTCTACTATAGCCTCGGGTCGACCAAAGCCTTGTGAATGAATTTGGTAGACGGAAACTGAAAGGAATTTATCCTACGTGTGTATGAGTGTGTCGTTGTGTGTGTGTGTGTGTTTGTGTGCATGAGTGTATATTTGTGCCTGTGTATGGTTCCCACAACCGCTCGACAACCGGTGCTGGTGTATTAACAATCCCGTAAATTATTGGTTCGGCAAAAAAACCCAACATAGAATAAGTACCACGCGTCCAAAAATAAATGAACACTGAGGTCAATTGATTTGACTAAAAATTCCTCAACGCAGTGCTGCAGCGTGGTCGCAGTCTCATGATAAAAAGATTAAAGATAATACCAGTCTCCAAGCCTTATCCATGATTATTTATCAGTCGATGAGGCTTCAACGATGATCTTTCAATAAGTTTATAAATGACTGTGTATTCCGCAGACACTTTTAATGTTTTAAGTTAACACAATCAGATTCGATATTCGACCAGGCTTGCTAACTAAATCACAGGTTCAATCTATCAGATGGACGTCAAAAATATTGATTCTGCGAGTAAGACGCTCATATTCACACCGTATTCAGTCCCACTGCACAGCATCTTAGTCGAGTATCTTCTACCAAAATCGTGGGGCCGACCAATTCTATATGAGTTAATTTTGGTAGATGGAAATCCTTTGGAAACCCTTCGTATGTGTGTATGTGTGTGTGTGTGTGTGTGTGTGTATGTGTGTGTGTGTGATTGTCATCGTCACCGTTTCACTGTCGGTGTGAGTTTGTTTAAATCCATGTTCCGTAGCGGCTATGCAAAGCAGACTGATAGAATAAGTTACTTGACTCTAAAAAATAAGTATAAATTAAGTGCTGGGATCGAGGCTGTGCTCCAGACTGGCCACGTTACAAAGACTGATACGATGTAAATATACTATCAAGTCTTATTCACATACCTGGGTAGTGGTTATGGTAAAGACATCTACCAAGTAGGCCTTACAGCAGGATCGAAACCAAGGTTCATAATTGCAAACATAACAGCGAAGAACGTCTTATTCGTAACTCAATGACACACCTGCGTCTGTATGAATGAAATATAATATACGTCAGACAGCCAAAACCTAGCGCCACACTAACAGAATATTCTATGTGAGAAACAACGAATAATTTCAGTACAATACATTAACCGTACACCTATTCTTCATCTGCAACATTAAATAATAGCCTCAAAGTAGCATGTGAAGAATTCTTCTTTTCCAGGTTCTTCGTTTCTTTATTTGATTTGCTTTGATTTCGGTTTTGATCGAATTCGCTTTCCTCTGTTCTTGTAAATTTTTCTCCATTGATCTTCCAAGTTGAAATAATAAGATTTACTTCACTTATATAAATACAAAACAACAGTACTATACGAACCACGTTAGATTTCTATACGTGACAATGCGTGGAATAGAGTATTTGCTCTCCATTTATATACAAATAATGTTCTGCACTGGTATGAAATGCTGCCTAGATGTTACTTTGTTGTTCCTACATCCTGGTGAGTTTATTCCACACTATACTACATTTCGTTTCAGTCGTAGTTAGCCATTTTAAATAATGTTGATATGAATATGATGACGATGGTGATGATAAAAACGAGGGTGCCTATGCCAACAACTACGATGATGATCGTCTTGAGCGTAATATAAATTAATGGCTTCAAATTTTGACGCGAGACCCGCAGTTTTACGGGAGGGGCATAGTCGATTACATCGACCCCAGAATTTGACTACTATTCATTTCTTCACTCCCACCCATACCTCCAAAAGGTAAAAGGCAATGTAATTCAGAGTAGAATTAGATTTCAGAACATACAGAACTGGAAGACGTCTCGTTAAGCATTTTGTCCGACGCGCTAATGATTCTGCCACCTCATCATCATTTGGTCCAGGAATTTCAGATGTAGGGTGATCTGTCGATTACATCAACACAAGAAATTCCCTGCTACTTGTTTATTTGACACTAGAATAATAAAAGACGAGAGATTGAATTTGATCCGTAAAGGACCGAAAGATTTGTCACTGAGGATTTCGCTCGATGCGTTAGAGATTCCTCCAGTTTGTCGGTTCAGTGATTTACTCTTCTATAGGCACATAGCCTAAAATTTGGTTCAAGGAGGATACTCCATTACATCGACAGTAGAACTCGATTAGAACATACTTTTCGACCCTGGAAGGGTGAAAGGCAAATTTGACGTCGATAGAATTTAAACGTGAAATGTAAAAGGACGAAAATGGCACTAAGCAATTTATTCGATGGGCTAACAATCCTACTACCTCACCACTTTAAAAATTATTATTTCCCATCATTATTATCGAGGTCTTCGTCGTTACCGTCGTCATATTTGACTACTGTTAGTGTTACTGATAAATGAACGTAATCCTTATTTTCACACATGTCTAACAAATGCTATTTTAAATCGTAGACGTTCCATGCAGAGATGCAATATCGTTGATCCATATGAACCCGTAACGGTCCTGATCATAGTTAATGTTGATCATTGAATCTCTGTAGTGAAAAAAATAGAATATAGCAATTGACATAGCAGAGGTTTTGCTTTCTTTATTACAATTCCAATGTGTAATTCTCTATTTTACCATTCAGCTCCAATGTTTCTTCTACACTATTACTCTATATGACACGGCCTTTTCTTCGTCCTCTTCGCCCCCTCTTCTTCTTCTTTATTTATTTATTTTATTTATTTATTCTTCTTTTAAAACAACTACTATTACTTCAGAAAGTGTGGTCCCATACTTGAACCGAATCAATCATATACGCATATATAAACGTATTTCATGATGTTTGTCGTCGCTGTAAAGCCACCAACCCAGGTTCCATCAAGCAGATATTTTGGTGACTCGAGATTCATTTCCATTTATCCAGATGAGACTTATTTTTGAGTAAATGAGGAACGTAATCTAGACACCAAAACATAAAATATGTCTATCGAGAGGCATAATATCATAGGATATTTGCTGCTATTTCTAGCTTGAAGAGAGATAATATAGCATCTATTCACTATTTGCCGCTGTGGAGGCGCAATGGCCCAGTGGTTAGGGCAGCGGACTCGCGGTCATAGTATCGCGGTTTCGATTCCCAGACCGGGCGTTGTGAGTGTATATTGAGAGAAAACACCTAAAGCCCCACGAGGCTCCGGCAGGGGATGGTGGCGAACCCTGCTGTACTCTTGCACCACAACTTTCTCTCTCTCTCATTCTTCCTGTATCTGTTGTACCTGTATTTCAAAGGGGCCAGCCTTGTCACACTGTGTCACGCTGAATATCCCCGAGACCTACGTTAAGGGTACACGTGTCTGTGGAATGCTCAGTCACTTGCACGTTAATTTCACGAGCAAGCTGTTCCGTTGCTCGGATCAACTGGAACCCTCGACGTCGTAAGCGACGTAGTGCCAACAACAACAACGTTTTGCCGCTAGCGTTTGGTTCATTGGCTGTTAGTACTTTTTTAATCAGCATTTCGTCTTTTTTTTTTTTTTACTATTAAGTATTCAAGTGATGAAAGCAGATATATAAAATAGCACTATAGATGGTTTACGTCGTTTTAACTAGGCTAAACTGTGAAAAAACAAGTAAAAATAAGGTTACACTGGTTCACTTCTCTATATTATAGTATTCGGATTTATTGAAAACATAAGGCAATGCAGACACATACTTATGTTTGCTTATTAATATTCATTAGAAAATTTATGAATCAATTATTATCATTAACGAGAGAAATTGTTTAATGTGAAAATTGTTTTTTCTTCACTCAATTCTTCCATGTTTTATTTAATTTTTTTTTTTTAATTCTCTTTCTTTTTCGCTTTTCCGCCATTTTCTATCACCATACATTTTTTTTTTTTCATATTGCAAAGGAAACCTACATTCATCTCGCACATCCAGAGACATACACATTATAACAGAGCCAGGAATGCACACTCGCAGACACGCATATACACATACACAGATATATGTAACGTGTGTGTGTTTATACATGTATAT
>NC_069001.1:30218556-30222306 GCF_001194135.2 Octopus bimaculoides
TATATATATATATATATATATGCTTTTATATGTGTATGCATATATAGATATCTGTATATGTAAATGCATACACATTTTTTATATATGCATACATACATTAGTTAGCCCGCATTCAGAGCACCAAAACAACTGCATACATAAAACACAAAGGCATTTGCATACATTTCATATATACATAGAGCTAGACTAGAAAAACTAGTCTCATAAATAATAATGATGATGATGATAATAATAATGATAATTATTATGATTATTATTATTATTATCATTATTATTATTATTACTATTATTATTGTTATAACAACAAATACAACAAAATGATGATGAAGTAATAACGGTGGCGAAGTACGTCGATATTTTTCGTTCCTTCATGTATTTAATATTTTATGTGTGTTTATTGTGTGTACATTAATTCAATATTTTCTTTATATTGTGAAATCAACGTGCCTTTTTCTATTTTTCGTATTTATTTCCTTCCTGGGTGTGTTTATAAATATGCATACTTCTCAATAGATTGATTTCTAAACTGATCAATAACGTTCGAGTAATATATTTACAGACGTGCGTCATTCAATAAGCATAGATTTTCCAGCTTCTTTTTTTTTTTTTAGTTTGAGTGTAGAAGTCTAAGCTTTTTATTCAGTCTCACTAAAGCGTACATAGAAGCAAGCATATGCTTTCACAAACAGCGACACACATACGCACATAGATTTCATAAATGGAAAACAAATAGGAAGACGTAAAAAAAAAATAGGCAGAGTGTAATAGGTTTACGCAAAAGAAAAATAGAATGAAAAGTCTGCTGCGTTTTAAACATACGCTCTTCAACAGAAAGTATAGATGAGGAGAGGAAAATGGAGAGAGAAAAGAAGAAACGCGTTTCAATTTGACGGTCATCGCATGCTCACAAGAAAATGATACCTGTTTATATATATATATATATATAGACAGAGAGAGAGAGAAAGAAAAAAGATACAAATAGATATATGGAAATCATATAAATACACATATACGTGTATGTACAGGCACACACACATACGCATATATATATATATATATATATATATATATATATACTGATGAGTCCCGGCTCACAACATACGTGCATATATATATATATATATATGTACGTACGATAATACACATATATGTGTATCCGTGAATGATTGTGAATTTTCATTTATCCTTATGATCACATATAATGTATAAGGATATTAATGACTATCGTTTATATTGCTGCATGCATGTGTGTTCAGTAGCGCAGAAATAATCCTATCTGCAGACATATGGATAGGTGAATACGCAATGACATGGCCCTTGACAGCGAGGATTATATGTTGTTGACTTTTGTCTGAAAATATTGTTAAACCTGAGACAACATTAGTTCCACTTCTGTACATAGAAGAATTCCCGTGTATATGCATACGAATTATCATACGTATATATAATTATTTGCACTCACAATTGTCAAGTATTCTTCCACAATCGTAAGCACTCCGATTGTAAATATTTTTTCATGTTTTACGTATGCATGTAGCTTAAGAAATATCTATAATTAAATATATAGATAATTCACGATGTGTCTATGTATCTTTCTAGTTGTCTATCTATCTATCATTCTCTCTTTCTCTCTCTCTCTCTGTATACATATGTGTGTGTGTGTGTGTGTGTGTGAGAGAGAGAGAGAGAGAGAGAGGGGTGACAAAGGAATTACTGATTATCCTATGAACTTCATTAGCTTACAAGTGTGTCTTTCATAAAATTCAGTGGACTCAGTTTTGTGCATGAGAAACACCTTATAACTTCATCGGGGACTCAAATATGAAGTGCAATTCATTTGGAAAATAATTATGTTTGTGCTTGTATAGGAAACAGCCTCAACAATGAGGAAGTCAATACAGATGTATGATGAATATGCGTTCTACATCGGGTTATTGATATCCAGTTCCCAAGCGATACACACACACACAGACACACACACACACACATTATACATTTGTATTGACCTTCTCATTGATTAGGCCGTTACCTATATATGAAGGAGGTAGTCAGAATTTTGATTAATCATCCATTTAGCTCCGTCATTTATAAATCGAGGTGAAAGCGATCAATAAATAATTATCTAAAATTTTGACTACCTCCTGTCTCTTGAAATAGAAGGGAATATTGTTCGACATTATCGTTGCCCCATGAGGATCCATATAAGATTTTGTTATTAAAATTTATCTGCAATACATAGTTTATACGTCTAAAATAGACCAAATATTTTAATTATTTTAAATATAATTCCTAATTTATATATATATATATATGTATATATATATAAAGGGCTCTGTATCTCGGTCTGTTCCCAATGCATTTTCAAACAGCTCAACTAAATCAAATCAAATTTTACATGGCAATACGATGAGACCCCAGGAGTATCAACACATCATTTTTGCGGATTAAAACAATGCAACAGTGGCACTGGTTCCGTATTCCGTCTCAAAACTCGAAGAATAGATGTGAAGCTTTCGACAGAGTAACAGTTATAAATAGTCTCCCTTTTATATAGTTTCACTTTTAAATAGTTTCGCTGTCGGGAAGATTCAAAGCTAGCTCGTGGGAAGGGTTTTTCATAGGGCCTTGGGAGTATCTTGTCCGGCATGTTAACGATTGTGTCAGCATACCGCGTTAAAGGATTAATATATTTCTCTGTAAAATATCTGCTTTTTATAATTTTGTCAGACGACCAGCAAATTTGGTGAAAAAGGTTTTGTCGTGTAAATCGATTTCACCACCGATCAATTAGTATTTTAGCACCAAAAATGATCAAAACCAATGGTCATCTCAATATCCATTAGAATATACAGGGCACGAAAACGTACCGCAACTCTTTTATTCTAACTCAACAATAATCCTGCGAATCCTCCGTTTTGTTGTATATAACTTATATATATATATATATATAATATCCCCCAATAATTAATCTGAGATAAAGCGGTGAGCTGGCAGAGACTTTACTGACCCCGACAAAATGCCTAGACTCATTTCACCATTCACCAGAATTTACTGACCTTGTGCCAACTGGTAGAATCGTTACCTAACCGGACAAAATACCTATTGCACGTCTATAGGTTCTAAGTTCAAACGCCTCCGGAGTCGAGTTTATCTTTCATTCATTCGACGTCCATGAAGTATCACTTTAATACTGGGGTCGATCTATTCAATTTACCCACTCACTCGAAATTACTGGCCTATGCTTAAATTTAAAACCAATAATAAATGTCAGATAAAATTATGTAAAAATACTTAATATAAAGAAATAGAGATATGTGCGACAATCATTCGCTTATTATAATTATTTGAATGTTTACTTAATTAGTTTTTAATATATTTTACATGATTATAAGTTCGTATATTTGTAAACTTTGCAGCGTTGTTTCAAACCTCAGGTGAATATGGAGTCGAAGCAGAGATTATAGTACCAAAGGAAATTGTATTGATTTATATAAATTATGATTTAATACATAGAAAGTTAATTGGATGTATGTACTACGCACATCACGATGAAGGGGATTTTATTGCACGTAATTTGTAGATCCATGACGAAATCACTAATAAATAGTCCTTGGATTACACTTTACTATTAAATTAGGAAATCTTTCTAACGAACTATTAATCTCAACGGCACACGTTACGATCCATAATGATAGTTGACTGATAGTCTGCATATACACACACACACGCATATATATATATATATATATA
>NC_069001.1:30222583-30223286 GCF_001194135.2 Octopus bimaculoides
ATATACAAATATATATACATACACACCAACACTTCAATCCTCCTACAAATATGATTTATAATTGAGTCAAAATTATTTATTGACGTTTTATAATCGTTCACCAAATGAAGTTATAATAATAATAATAATCCATATTCGTTCTTTTCATCTATTCCTCTGAATGCATCGTTGATTCAGAAGTTACGTCTATTGGATATTTATTTAGCGATATGTGTAAATATCATGCCTTCTAGTTAATATTTTAACTGCCAAATTTTGATATTCATAATAATATATGCTTTGGTTAGGAACCCAGTTTATCACATTTTCATAGAATTTTAGACATCAAATTATGATTTCGAATCCAAAGAACATAGCATAGAGTTGTAGGCAGCAGTGTTTTTGGATACTGGAGCGTTCCAAAAGCGAAACTCAGACTGAAGCGTTCCAAAAGAATATCTTCTACGTGGAATAAAAGAAAATTTCAGAAGGTATTTATTAGCTTTTATTTCTTTCATTCATTTGACTTCCACCATGCTGGGGCACCGCAAATCGGTCCCCTAGGACTTATTTCCTGTAAGCACAGTATTTATTCTATCATTCTCTTTTGCCGAGCCGTTTAATCTACGGGGAATTAAACACACAAGCAACGATTGTCAAGTGATGTTGGGGGGAGGGACAAACACAGACACACATGCATATATATATATATATATATATATAT
>NC_069001.1:30225593-30229810 GCF_001194135.2 Octopus bimaculoides
TACATTTATATATATATATATATATAGATATAAATATATATACCTGTAATATATATATATATATATATATATATATATATAATATATATATATATATATATATATATTCATATATATATATATGTGTGTGTGTGTGTGTGTGTGTGTTGTTACGTATGCATGAATGTTCATACAGTAATACGTTTGTCGTTAAAGTCAAATCTAGTTGAAATGGTATATATTTCACATTTCCATTTCTCATGTGATGGCAATTTTTATCGCATTTTTACGAATCTGCCAAAATTTGTATTATAATGGAAAAAGAAACGATAATAACAAAATAAAAACAATATCTAATAATTGCGTTGAATATGCTATAAGTTTTTGACGACCTATATATCATTATTACATTGGCAACATTTTTACCTAAAAGTACTTTTTGGTAACAGTTAGTAGTGTTTAAGAAATTGTTGTATACATGGCGTATACGTAAGATACTAACGACATTGCAGTCACGTGGAATCAAATTTCGAGGAAATGGAGACAAAATTCAAGCAAACAAGATTTTGAAGAAGGAGACGAATTGGTTGAGTTAGAAAATTATAATTTAGTAAAGTATGGGCCGACAGTTACAAATTTTGGTGGAGGGGATGAGTCCATCATCAACGCCAGTGGTCAACTAGTGTGTTGGCACTCTGTCGATTACGACGTCGAGGGTTCCAGTTAATCCGATCAACGGAACAGCCAGCTCGTGAAATTAACGTGCAAGTGGCTGAGCACTCCACAGACACGTGTACACTTAACGTAGTTCCCGGAGATATTCAGCGTGACACAGTGTGACAAGACTGACTCTTTGAATTACAGGTACAACAGAAACAGGAAGAAAGAATGAGACAGTTGTGGTGAAAGAGTGCAGCAGGGTTCCCCACCATCCCCTGCTGGAACCTCGTGGAGACTTAGGTGTTTTCGCTCAATAAACACTCACAACGCCCGGTCTGGGAATCGAAACCGCGACTCCGCTGCCCTAACCACTGGGCCATTGCGCCTCCGGTCAACTAGTTCTTATTTCCCGAAAGGATGAAAGGAGAGTCGACCTAGGCGAAATTTGAACTCAGAAGAGAGCGACGGGCAAAATGCCGCTAAGCATTTCGCCCGGCGCTCTAACGATTCTGCCAGCTCACCGCCTTATATCAGTAATGATGACAATAATAATGTGACATAATAGAATATTAGGATTTCAAATTTCTGCCATAAGTACAGCTTGGGGAAGCGGATTACGTCGATTAAATCGACCCCAGTGTTTCAGTGGCACTTAATTTATCGACCCCCAAAGAATGACAGGCAAAGTCGACCACGGCGCAATTTGAAATCAGATCGTAACGATAGACGAAATACCGCTAAGCATTTCGCCCGGCGCTCTAACGACTCTGCCAGCTGGACGTTTTATATTAATAAAGATAATAATATGACATACTACAATATGTCATATTATTATGATTACTACAATATAATCATTTCTACTATAGGAACATAGCCGGGATTATGAGGGGCGGGGCACAGTCGATCACATCGTCCCCAGTTCTCAAGTGGCGATTAATTTGTCGACCCCGAAAGGGATGAAAGGCAAAGCTGATCTCTGCGGGATTTGAAATCAGAGCAAAGCGACGGGCCACATATCGCTAAGCATATCGCCCCCATTCTGACAATTCAACCAGCACGCCGCCTTATAATACGATATGATATACGGCAGTATAATGCAAAATAATATAATACAATTTAATACAATGGAGTACCATATAAAAGAATGTGACTGCATTCGTATATGCTTCATCGATGTACCACTTGTTTTTAATTCCGTGAGATACAAAATATTTTCTGAGACTATGGAGAAGGGAGTTGCATGGACGATAATTAACTGACTCTTTGAAGAGAAACTAGGAGAGATATGACGACATGTATGGATATCACAATTACATACATTTATAACTCAATTCCATGTTTTCTCATAGGAAGGTTCCCAATGAACGTAAATACTAAATTGCTTTTGTATGATTTGATGGGTTTTATTTTACTTATTTATTTATTTTTTATATATATATTTTTTGTGGGGTGAATCAAATTTTTCCTCTTTTGAGTAATTTCGTTTAATTTTCTGCTTACTTCAATCCAGTTATTATTCCCTTACAATCGCTCCTCTTTGAAGAGGCAGATATATCTATCAATTTCCATAATTATAATTACTTTTCACGTTTGCAGCCTGGGAGGAAAAATTTAGTGATTCAGACACACGTAATGACCGTTAACATCACTTATATTTTGTAATATGCTGTGAAACATCTCGTGCTGAAACATCTCGTCCGTGTGTTTACGCCCTCGCAATGAAGGGTTTTGGCAAAAGTGTCGGATAGAGTAAATATGAAGCTTACAAGGAAAAGTACTCGGGTCAATTGAGTTCTTCTAGCACATGCTAATCATTGAAACACGTAAAATAATGGGGACAAAAACAAATCCAATAATACGTCAAAATTGGCATGCCCTTAAGGAAAGGGACAACTTTCTTGTCTGGAGATAGAAAGACAGTCGTGGACACGTGTTTCAGTCTCAATAGTCGCTAAGGACGATTTGCGGTCTACTCACTCAGTACAGTGAAACGAAACCAGAAATGGATGCCCCTTTATTGCATTCATGAGCGCAGCAGTTTGACGTAAGTTCACATATTATAACGAACAGGAATGGACGAGGTGCGTGTCAGACAATTTAGTGAGCAGTCGTAATATTTTATTGCCTGTTCTGTTATAATTTTGACGAGTAAATGCTTTTAGCAATTTACATAGTTACATCGTTATATTGCAAAAAACAAACGTAAATATTATGGTGTCAATAAACAGCTAATATTTCATGTTTTGTGTTACTTATGTACTTTTGTATCACTTATATATTTTCATTTTATTAATTCTGCTTTTGGCGTCTGTATTCCTTCATTATCTGACTTTTCATTTATATGGTTACACATTAAAACTTATACACGCACAAAACTTTATATATACGTACTTATATACGTATAAGCATGTATGTATATGTAGTATATATACATATATATAAATTAATGTGTGTATATATATATATATATATATATATATATATATATATATATATATATATGAGGTGTTTGTGTGCGTATATCACTTTCTATATAGAGAGATATGTATGCATACGTAAGTGGGTGCACATGGATATACATATATGCACACAAACGCACATAGTTATATATATATATATATATATACATAGACATATATATATGAAAATATGTGTGTATATATATTTATATAAATATATATTCATATTTATATATATCTGTCGATCTATGTATTTATATATAGAATATAAATTTAAGATATATATATATACATATATATATATACATACATACACACACACATGTATATATATACATCAAATATATAAATATATATATATATATATATATATATATATATATATATATATAATATTTTTGAAAGTGAATACGGGAACTACAATAAATATTTCTACGTGTGCAAAAGAATATGCGCACTATCACACATGATGTCGGCCACTGGTACGATACACGAAACCAACACAGCCAGAAACACATACATGTAGATCTTAGTGGTTCACACATACGTGTTTGTTTTCTTGTATACGCACATACACACACACACAGATAATCACACACATACATATATATAAGATATGATATTTGCATAATATACATATGTATGTAACAATGTATATTTGTATGTATATTAAACGTCTGTGCGTGTCTGTACAAATATATATACAGAAACAATTACAACTTTGATATTCACTTTACAAAATTCCCCCTTCAACTATTTATGTACTTTAACAATTCCAATGATTTCCAATTTCATAGTGTAGAGATTATGTTTTTATATATTTCATATTTATGTTGAGCATTTTTATTGAAATGTGTTCTCATTTTCATAAAATGAATACATGTAATTTCATGTTATGACGCTGCAAATGCCGAAGAAAAACAATATAAATCAAAGCGAAACAACAAAATATCAAAAACTAATAATGTTTTTAAAAAAGCAATCTCTTGGAGATTGCTTCGCTTATATTGAAGCATTTACTGTGTTCTTCATTTTCATCTCTCTCTTTCTTTCTCTCTCTCTTTCTCTCTCTCTCTCTCTCTCTCTCTCTCTCTCTCTCTCTCTCTCTCTCTCTCTCTC
>NC_069001.1:30230343-30233467 GCF_001194135.2 Octopus bimaculoides
ATATATATATATATATATATATATATATATATATATATGCACACACATAATAAAGGTGACGTGCTCGCAATTTTACAACCGAAAGGTAGAAATATATACGTCACAAGAGACCGAGCGTTTTGTTTAATACAACGTAATTGAAACTCCCCGTTTTCCACTATTCAGAATTACACGTTTCCTGTTATTAACTGCCTGGGAATACTGATCTGCTTTGCTTCTGAAATATCATCTGTCTGATAGGTTTTGAAATACGATATGAAAGTTTGAAGAAAACACTTATCCTGATATCCATTTGTTCAAAAACTTGTGTGAAGGACACATGCAAAAAACGGCGGTACCTAACTCATGTTTTTGATTTCATTTCTGCTTCTAGTGCTAATGTTATTATAAACGTCTGCATACAAGGAAAGTTATAAAATTGCATTTCTGTCTCAGCGATGTTCTAAACTAATGATTTTTAAGTAATACTTTTAATTAATGTTTTTGAAAATAATGAGTGTCCTTGCGTCTGAGCAATTTTCCAAAGTAATACTTTGAAGTGCTACTTTTAATTAATGTCTTTAAAAGCAATTAATGTATGTGTATGTTTTGATTTTGCATGTACCTGTGAAGAAGCATAGATATACACATGATCACACTAGCGCATACGTCTTCACATAATTATATATTCATGTATACATATACACATATGCATATATTCCATATATTTACACAGAGATACGCGTGCACGCATATTGAAACACGTCTCAATAAAATATATGAATTAAACATTTGGAAAAAAAAAAAAAAACCTTTGTTCTTTTGCTCGTCTGAACCAGAACAAAATTCAAGGAGACTTGTATTAATATAAAAGATATTGAGACGCGTGCACACAAAAACCATTAGTTATGTTATTCAAATTTTCACTCATACAAAGCTGTCACCTCATTTTTGATTTCAAGTACCCGTTTCTATTTGGCTGTGCAGTATCTACAATTGAGCAGATAATGTTGAAATTTCAGTTATATGTTCCTGTTTGTATCACATCATCGTCGTCTGAAAACCGGTGTTGATTTCTTTACAACCTCCTAAGTAAGCCATTTGGAAAAAGTGAACGAGAGTCTAAGTAGCAAACTTCAAATGCACATATATCGATGTCACATTGCTGAACTAAACCCATAACAGTGTCATTCCGGCATGGCTGCCGTTCAATGGCTGAAAAAAGTAACAAATAATATATATGTATAAATTTCTTTCCGGAAATTCAGGATTATATATGACTTTCTAATCGTTTCTTACAGATATGTGCTTAATTCATCTGCCCCTACCGCACAAGGTATTTTTGTTTCTGCTTCTCATTTTATGTAACTCTTTGCTTTTTTATAGCAACTTCATTGCTTGACTTTGTGTGCGTGCATGTGTGTGTGTGTTTATGTATGTGTGTGGGTTTATGTGTGTTCCCCTAGATTCTATTGTATCATTTTCGTCTGGTAGCTTCGGTGTTTCATCATAGGTGTAGGAAAGATTGTAAACTCATGGATTTTCACTCACGAACATTTTACATGTTTTTATGCTTGATCTGGGTAAGTATTGCTCTGCAATATTTGTTTCGCATTATAACTTTGACAAGGAATTCAAATCTCAGCAGATAACTTCTGAATCAATTTTCCTTTTGTTCACTAAAGTATATTATATCGATATATATCTGCTTCAGTTTGGTATGTCTTTGTTTCTTTTTTTTCCGCAGCTAGAATCAATCCGAAAATTTATTTTTCGTTATTTTTCTCTGTTTGCTTGGATATTGGGAGTGCGTGTTTCGTTAACTTAAATCTATTTGCTTGATTATGGTGTTCATTTATATTTGGTGGCATTTCATTATTTATTATTGCTTTGCTTCGTTCAAAAGAGTCATTCTCAGGAGTGTCTCCCGGCGAAGATATCATTGCATCTTTACTCGCTGTTAAAAGATAAATAAAGTGGAATGGAAATCTTTCAAGTAAAAAGAATAATAAAACAGAAAATATCTCATTGTGTAACTGTAGTCAGAAATTCATATTACAAAATAAGAATTGAATATCTTGCGTGAATTAAAATCGAAATGAAAATTACGAGCAGTTTCTTTTCGAAATTTTCACGTAAATTGAGAGAAAATGTTTTATTATGTAACTGCTTTTAGCAAAAGTTATAATAATACTAACAAAAATAATGATGCGGAAGAGGAAGTAACATTGGCTTCAAATTTGGAACGAGGCCTGTAATTTCGAGGTCTAATATATTGACCCCTGTGTACAATCAGTACTTATTTTATTGACAGAAAAATGATGAAAAGGAAAAGTTGACCTCGGTAAAATTTTAAGTCAGAGCGTAATGGCGGACGAAATGCCGCTAAACATTTTGCTTGGCACGGTAACTGTTCTATTGGCAAGTCGCCCTATTAGACGAAAATAATATTAAGAACAGTAATCAAATTCCACCGAGGTATATTTTGACTTTCATGCTTTCAGGGTCGATAAAATAAGTGCGAGTTCAACACTGGGATCGAGATAATCGACTTGACACTTACCCTGAAATTGCTGGCCTTGTTTGTTCCAAAGTTTGAAACCAGTATTAAACATAGTAATTTGGAACAAGAAACATAGAAACTGGATATTGTTTACAACAAAGACAAAGTTTATTTAAAATAGTTTCACCTACTGCAATGCCAGAATATACTGCACATGAAAAATACGAGGAAGAGTTAAATCTAATGTTTTTAAAGCAGAGAAAGTGGCACCAAAATCATTAGAAAGTTCAAGAGGGAATTTGATTTGAAAATATGTAGGAAAAAATTCCTTGACCAAATACGCATTTAATCGTTATTTTAAAATGGCAGGAAGGGGTATATTACATCTACCTTATACCACTATAAACATACAATAAAATAATTTATATTGGTATATAAACACATAGATGAATATATACAGGGAGACATACAGACATATACAACATATATATGTAACTTTCAATGTTTATATTGCATACGCCAACATTTGTATTTCTAATTTATATATAAGTATCGGACTGTGTATCGTTTATATGTGAATGTATATGTGTGCGTATGTGTGTGTATGTATATGTGTATATATATATATATATATATATATAT
>NC_069001.1:30233567-30238816 GCF_001194135.2 Octopus bimaculoides
TATATATATATATACGCTGTTATAGATGGACAGACTGATGGGCAGAGACAGAGAGAGGTCGGTGGATAGATAGATAGATAATGTAGATAACTTCATATATACATACACAGCGATTCATTTTTATAAGCAACTAGACTTGGAAAATATTGAATATTAATAGATGTTATTTTATTTTAAAAATCTCCAATAATATTTTTTCGATTGTTTACTAGATTAAAATTCACATAATTTTACTGAAAATTTCATATATCGAATCGAATAAACAACAATTTTTTTGCGAAAAAAGTGTAGTATGCATCTAAATTGGATTCATACTTTATAATTATTTATAGCTTTTAGAATAAATTGTCAAGTATAATTTCATATGTCTATGCGAATCAAGTGAAATTGTATGCAATTTGTATACATCTATTTATGAAATATCTGTATGATTTCCTAAATAAGATGTTTCTTCACCTTCAACAAATAGAGTACCGTGCTTATATTTGAGCTGATGTAAATATATAAGTTATATTAAACTTAATGTCTCGACTTCAATAGCGGTGGTACAATATGTGTCTTAAATTTCTGTACACAACACATGTGGAAGCCATTGCAGTAGAAGAGGATGTCTACGACGCTGCATAACTCTTTAGCTGGAAATCCCCCACAAAAGCTTTATAAATCTATGATAAAAATTTAGTCATATCTAAATGTATGTTCTTACACATACATATACATACGTATGTGTGTGTGTATATATATATATATATATATATATATATATATATATATATATATATATATATATATATATAAACTGTTATCCATGGGGTTCCCGTCTAGCAAATTTATGGTGGGTCTGGGGCTATAGAAGAAACTTAGCCAAGGTCCTGCGCAGTGAGGGCGAACTGAAACCGCCCGGTTGCAAAGTCAACTTCTAAACCGCACACTCATAACATCAGGTGTTTTTTGCCTTATACTTATATCAGACACTGGACTTCGGCTATGCTGGAGCACCACCTTCAAATGATTAGTCAAACAAATCAAGCACAGAATTTATTTTACCATCCCTTTCGCCGAAGCCTTAAGTTACGTGAACGTAAAGAACCCATCTCCGGTCTTTCAAACGGCAGTGAGGTATAAGCCCATGCACAAAGACATACACATAACTATGTACACATGCACGTATGTGTATGTGTATTATTATTTAGTTTTATTTCAAGATTTCTTGCCAATAGAGAAAGAGTCGGTTCCTAAATTCGATTCAAGGCTCCTTTATTGGAATTTCGGCAACAACAGTGTATGTATGTATGTATGTATGTATGTATTTGTATGCATATGTGCAGGCTCACATGTTTTGTATTAGGTATGTATTCTCATGTATATACTTGCATATTTAGACAGGCTCATATACACTTAAATGATAACCTTCTGGAAAGCTTTATAGATGTTTACAGTTCCAGTGATGGCTTTGAGTGGTAGTCTTTGAATCAGCTTTCTCTTTTCTGGCTTCGAGAAGTCTAAGTTCCCAATATTGGTATTTAGGTAGTGTGTTACATATCCAAACACGTATGTACTTCCGTATGCATATGCCGAGCTTCTTTCAATTCTTGTCTATAAATGCCCTTATAATGCTTATACAGACCAAGGCTACAGTACGAGAAATACGCGAAAGATGCCATGCAGAGAGACTTGTAATCATGTGTATGTTAACCAAACATCTTACGACACAGCTATGTTTGTTTATATAAATTTTGTGGTTGTTAACAGTCAATGAACTGCCATTGCATATTGTCGTTCTTTAAGGTTGTTTCTCAAGGGATGCGTAAGTAGCATCTTTCTAGGTAAAACGTTTTTACCAAACAACAAATCCACAGTCCTTTGCTGGACACGGTGCAGAAATGATTACACATATTTACAGGACGTTAGCGTAAGCGTTGAATACGAACAGCCATTATTTCTTGCCGGATAAATGAGCACGTCCAGGTCTTCCTTTGGCTCCTGAACCCGCTAAGTATTGACCAAACTCGTTTATTTAACCCCAAATGACTTTTAATATGATGCTATTGTTGAAAGCGATAAATATTTCATATGCATTCAGTTAAGTTTGGTATAGATTCCGTTAAATTCAGAGCAGCACATCGACCTGCCATAACCTATAGTAAGATGTGATAATGCGAAAGGCATTATTGCTCATTGTCCAATTGATTATTCTGATTAATTCTTCTAGCATTTCATTATACGCTCTTCATTAATTCTATTATTATGAAGTGGAAAAATCTTCATTTGGTTATTCCAACTATTCTATTAAAAAAACCTATCATTATCATCAAGTCGGCGAGCTGGTTGGATTGTTACCGCGCCAGGTCAAATGCTTAGCGACATTTCGTTTGTCTTTATGTTGTGCGTTCAAATTCTGCCGATTTTGACTTTACCGTTCATCCTTCGGCGTTGTCGAAATAAGTATCAGCTACGTACTGGGGTCGATGTAATTGACTTATAATACCCTCCCATACAATTTCATGTCTTGTGCTTATAGTAGAAAGGATTATTATTGTTGTTCTTGTTGATGTTCGTGGTGGTGGTTTTTATGAAGTCGGCGAGCAGAACCGTTAGCACGCTCGACAAAATATTTAGCGACATTTCTTCCGGCTCTTTATATTGTGAGTTCAAATTCCGCCCATGCTGACTTTCACATTTTGTCATTTGGGGATCGATGTTATCAAGATTCACACCGCATCTCAAGCGTTCAAAATGCGCGTAGAGTAGTGAGGTTTATCAAGGCGATAACTTGGGCAAATTGCTTAGCAGTATTTCGCCCGAGATCCATATTGCTCTTCATATTTTCTGGGTTAGAATTACTGGTTGTATGATAAATTCGGAGGCATAATCATTGTTATTATTATCATTAAGGCGTCGAGCTGGCAGAATCGTTAGCACGCCGGACGAAATGCCTAGCAGTATTTCGTCTGCTGCTCCGTTCTGAGTTCAAATTCTGCCGAGGTCGACTAGACCTTTCATTCATTAGGGGACTATAAATTAAGTACGAAAGGCGTACTGGGATCGATCTAATCGACTGGCCCTTTCCCTCAAAGTTTCAAGCCTTGTGTCTATAGAAGAAATTATTATTATTAATATTATTATTATCTTTATTAATATCAGAAAAACTGCTCTCCGGGCGGTTTTCAGCTGGCATATGTGTTGCGCATAATGATATTATATATACATATAGATGTGATACATAAATTATAGAGTAAATTGACAATATGCCCATGAATTGAATAAAGACTCTGTTATAGTTTATTCTGTAATCAGTAAAATAATCCATGATACATTTAAAGAAGACGATAATGAAAACTGGAAAAGAGATGAGACCGCCAAGGGAGAATGTTCATGAATCTTCACTTGAGTGAATTTGAAAATAGATTCTCTGGTGGGAATTAATAAATTACATTTACCAGCATGAAGAGCTGAGTTTTGCTATATTGTTGTTTCATTATGTTCACTTACAGACGTCTTAAGTGTTTCTAGTGTCATTTTCCTAGCAATTAAAAAGAAACTTAAATACATTTCAATTAAAAGACAGTAATGAATATCGCACATCAGTGTAGAATATATTTGCAGACACAACTCTCAGAAAATGGTCCCTTTTCATTTATCTTGGTAATGTTTTTTGGTTTTTCTTTTCTTGACGCTCTTGATAAGGCAACATACATCTGGTCATGTGAGAAGAATTGTGTTGGGAGACGATATTATTGATTAAATAATTTCAAAGTGGAACCCCAGCATGACCGCTGGGCTTATTGTATAGATCGGGATTATTGTTTTCACATTATGTAACAGAGTTAAAAATAATTTAATCACTTGTTTTGTTTTGTTTTCTTTTCTTTTTTCGCTTTATTTCATTTATTACGAACGGGAAGAAAAAAAAACATTTGTTTACATATGGATTTCAAACGGAAGTTGACATTTAAAACAGAAGCGAATCTTGTTATATTAAGCATTATAATTTATGTTTAATATACAATTAAACTTTATAGTTTAAATTTGTTTTAATATTCATTTATAATTCCTTCAAAGTAATGTGACTTTTTTTTAATAACGTGAGAAAGAAAAAGAAAACTGCACACAATCCCACACGCCTTCAATCAATATAATATAGATTATTATTATCAGTAGTAGTAGTTGTAGTAGTAGTAGTAGTAGTAGTAGTAGTTGTAGTAGTAGTAGTAGTAGTAGTAGTAGCAACAGCAGCGGCACTATTAGTAACAGCAGAGCAGCAGCTGTACTAATAGTAACAGCGGCAGTAGTAGTAGTAGTAGTAGTAGTAGTAGTAGTAGTGACAGTAGTAGTGGTGGTAGTAGTAGTAGTGACAGTAGTAGTAGTAGTAGTGGTAGTGGTGGTAGTAGAATTAGTGACAGTAGTAGTAGTAGTAGTAGTAGTAGTAGTAGTGCTTGCAAAAATAGTACTTGCGATGTTAGTGTGCAAAACCTAATGCGCGCTAATTTGGTTAGCAGAGACGTTATCTTGTGCTTTGATTAAATCATGTCTCTTCATATCTCAAGAATACGCCTTGCTCATTTTGCTGATTGGATAGTAGCACTTTTCTGCTTGTCAATAATACGTATCCTAACTCCACTATCTTTCAGCCACTTAAGTAGTGTTTTCTGTATATCTTAAGCGACGTTAGAACATATGTGGTGTTGTGTTATGTTTAATAAAAACATTAAGAGTAATGTTCATTCGTTCTTTTATTGTATACTCTCCAAGCATTGTCTCCCCTCCTGTAGTAGCATTAGCTTTTCCTGACTCTATAGAGCTTACTTATAGTTCATACTATATATATATATATATATATATAGGTTATGAGCGAGAATCGTGTCAATTAGACCCAAAGACCTTCTGTTTATAAATGTTCTATATTATATACACTCTTGGTTTTTTATCTCATTACGAAATCCTTGTATATATATATATATATATAGATATAGATTCAAGGCTTGAATATGGTACTTATGCGAAGGCACCCGAATATCACATCCCAAAAGGATGGGTGATTAAAATCAAATAATAAGCAACACGGATTTCAAAAGTGATTGCAGTACGCACGTTTCATGCTACTTCAATTTATTTAAGTAATGTGAGCATTACCTTAAATGCAATATGAAGAGCAATCTTCAGCTGCACGAAAAAATGTAGAAAAAAGACATATTACAAATGTGGCAACATATTAAAACCAAGTGGGAGAGAGCAGACTAGAATATATA
>NC_069001.1:30238999-30240485 GCF_001194135.2 Octopus bimaculoides
ATATATATATATATATATATATACAGAGACTGAGAGAGAGATGGGAATAATTTATGCGTACGTGTGTCTGCGTGTGTGTATACATATAAACGGTGGGTCAGAGAGAGAATAGATAAATAGATAGAGTGCATCTATTTTCGCATATTTGAAACCATCCTGTTAGGATAGAATTATTTCGGTTGCAGGACGCAATTTTCATCCAATATCCTCGACTATGTCATGTAAATTATGTTGGCACTTGAATATAAATCAGATATTGCTATACAGAGTAAAACGAATCGATGATCTATTTATGAAAATATAAGCAATATCGTGAAGATTCATTAGATTTTCTGTATGGTTACCCGAATGTATGAAGATCGTTCAAAAACACTTTTAAACGTAAACGGATATTTATGCATTACCTTGTTTTCCCTACGTAGGTACAATATCACACATTCTGTGATTGAAACTGTCAATTGCACCACCCCTAAGCTTGGATGGTATTTATATATGAGTCTTTGAGGGTAAAAGCCAAAATTAACACGAGCAGAATTTCCATCCATGAATAAGCGGTTCGGCAAAAAACCGATATAATGAGTACCAGTCTTAAAAAAAAAATAAATGACTGGCAAAATCGTTAACACGCTGAGTAAAATGCTGAGCAGCATTTCCTCAGCGTAGAAGTTCTGATTTCAAATTCCACCAAGGTCACGTTTGTCTCTAATCCTTTCGGGGTCGATGTAATAAGTATCATTTCAGTATTGCGGCCGTTGTAATCGACTTACCCATCTCCCACAATATTTGATGTCTTGTGCCTATCATTATTATTTGTATTACTAATATTAGTATGTTAAAAATTAACCAATATATTTGTGCTTCATTGATATTAGCTAATAAACAAACGTAATATAACGAGATTAGATTCATTGTGGAAATCCTGTCGTAGCCAACTTCGATATTCATCTGTTTTTTTTGTGTTAGTCTTATTTTATTTTGAAGACCAGGTGCAGAGAGATGAATAGGTTCCGTCTCAGTACAGGGAAACATTCTCATTCTATTCGTTACCAAGTGTAATTCTGTTATCTGTATATCATGCACAAAATTCAAATAGGGGAAATTCCTCAGAGTATGTCACTAATACTATAATGGAAATAAATGAATCAAGAACCCTCGACCATTTTCTCTTTAATTTTAGGAATATCAATTCATATGCTTCAGCTACTGAATCACAATCGTCGCGACCGACGGAGAATCTACCAGAATTTTACATCACTGTAGCCAAACAGTAATTTCATAGTATACGAAAATTCCGTATTAAATCTTCTTTCAAACATCTTGACGTTCATTCTTCTTTGACGTGAATGTAAAATGAGCAATGGCGGTATTGCTTCGACAGACCCATCTAGAATGTAATCTTTGATGAGTGCAATGGGATTGTCACAGTTGCATAAGGATTTTCTTCAGCCTATAATAGGAATATACATACACTTATATATATATATAT
>NC_069001.1:30240701-30243030 GCF_001194135.2 Octopus bimaculoides
ACTTCTGCACTGATTTTCTATTCAACTAAAACTTATTTCTGCATTGACAGCTAGGAAGTTTGCAAATGAGTTGCTTGTCCAGATCTCGTTGAATATTGCAATGTTGAATAACGAAAGGTGCAGAAGCAGCCATTTGGTCAAACATTTCTTCTCCCGATAACATTGCTTTGAGTTCGGTCTATCTCTTCTCGCAGCACATTGTGAAAATAATGTCTTTTGTTTTATATCCTAGCTTCTGTATTAAAGATTGTTTGCCAACATAACATGGCAGTCCTGGTTTAGGACTAATGTTGCTGTTTTTTAACCCCAGGAGACATCCTTTCCAGCTGGCTATATGACACGTGTCCTTATATTGTCGAAAAAAGGAAACTATAAGGACACAGATCGTGTCGTATAGCCTGCTGGAGACGATGTCTTCTGGGGCTAAATTACAGCAACATTACTCCCAAACCTGGACTGTAAGGTATGTTGGCAAACAATCTTTACTAAAAGTACTGTTGCTAAATATTTTACGTTGTGAGATTTAAGAATAGTAATATCCTAGCTTCTCTTTAGTAATTGTCGATGGATGAGAAAAAATTCGGGGGATTATTCAGTAGATAGAAAGAGTAGAAACAAATCGTATATATATATATATATATATATATATATATATATATATAATCTACGATTTGTTTCTACCCTTTCTCTCTACTTATATATGTATATATATAAGTATCGTTTGGCTCCGCATCAATATGGCTGTTTCGTACGAATCAACGCTACCAACATTGTTGAACAAAGAGGAAGTTATCGATGCTATCTGGACCTGACATGTATTGCAAGCGGAGAAACGTAAATTCAGTAGGAATGCCACTGAGCAATTTTTCCCCGGTTCAGTTACGTTTCTGCTAACTCACTTCCTTCATAAATAGAATAAATAATATCCACAAGGTGAAAGTATCTATACTTAATTATTTACCCTCAAGCGAGGTCGTCCTTATGCGACACGCTGAATAAATATTAATTCCAGACTTGTGTATGTTTAAGAGATGTTTTCAAGATGATCCGATGGTACAAATAACATATAACAGCATAATAATGCAGTTACATTTCTCTCACGGAGTCGATGTAGTACATTGCGTCCATCTATTTTCATGGTCTTAGTACATAGTTCCCACATAAGACAAAGATATGACATCTATGCAGTCGTTCAACATGCTAGAAACAGCAAGGAAATCATTCAATATATATGTCTTATTGCTCTTAACCCATTAAGTCCCAGAGTACTTAAATTTCTGAATATTACTTTTAAATTTTATAGATGATTGAAAATGGGTTAAAATGAAAAAAATATTTATTAAAACTCCTTTACTTCGTAGAAATGGAAATACTCAGGATCCTATAAATCGGACACTGAGATAATTTGATACAGTTTATTTGATGTTCTCATTTAGTGTCCTATTTATAGGACAGTGGGACTTAATAGGTTAAAAGAGGAATAAATAAAACAGTAATCGAGCTAATTAAGTATGCCCCAATGCCTAATAAATTATGTGGAACCTAAATCGTGTGACATATTAATTATAGCGCCTTAAAACTCAGTTTCCATTGGTTTTCTTGTATTCATAACTAATATCCTGTTAGGTTATATGAGTGATGTAGGGAATAGATATTTAATTCATGGGTAAATGCACAGTAAATAACAAGCAAAAAGAAAGCACCAACAGGTTTCCATGGAAAACCAATTCTCAAGGATAGTTACATTGTTAGAAAAGACAAGCGGAGTTATCTGAAATAGTTGAACATACGCCTAAATAGGGAGGGCTATGATTAAGATATATTCCACACGAGATCATTGTGCATATATATATATACGAATGCATCATGGTGTTGACAAGCTTCGATCTTGGTTTGAAGCTTGCAGATTTACTAAACCTGCATTATGTCACAAAATAGATAAACTAAACAATTATTTTCGTACTTAAATGAACTTAGCCTCCTTTGATGTTGAAGACATTCAATGCATTCATAGGAGATACACACACTGTTTCACTGACAATAGTGAGCGAAGGTATAACGATCGCATAGAAAGAGAGCCGACAATAGAGAGAAGTCGGTTCGAGAAATGTTAAAAACGTCTCTGAATGACTGCATGAGTGGGAAGATAATTGGCTGTGGGGATTGTTGCAAGTGTAACCATTAGAAATAGGATTTATCAACTACTGAGTAGGAATCGTATTGTCGAATCTGAGATTGAAATTAAAATATCACATGGTGTGATAACATTTCTGAATTTTGTCGATTACTAACACTGACATACATATATATATATATATATATATATATA
>NC_069001.1:30243217-30244933 GCF_001194135.2 Octopus bimaculoides
CGAGTAAAAATAAATACAAAAAAGGTGGGGGTTTTTGTATGATTGTGTATACAGGAATATATTATTTTGTTTAAAAGAGTTCCAACACTGTCTGTTTTTTATGTTTTATTTATATTCCTGCAGAACTAATGTGGGGTATAGAATATGGAATATACAATATATAATATACAATATAAAATAAAATAAAATAAAAATGGATGGCACCATGAAAGAAAGTATTGAATGTAGATGAAATATTGAGTGTTCAATATAAAGGATCAAATATATAAATATATATATATAAAGGCGACTCGAGTTTCAGGGCTATTTCCCTTCGTCATGGCCGGTATGACAGACTTTAACATATTCACGCACATCCATAATTCACGCACATCCATAAACGTACGAATTTATAGATGCATAGAAAGGCACACACGTAAACATGTCTGTGCATTTGTGTGTGTGTGTGTATGTGTGTGTACGCGTGTGCAGCGTGAATGAAGTGTTATTCATCGTTTCCGAGAATCACAGTATAGTCACTCGATCAGCTGCATAACCTGCCTTTGCAAAGTGACTTTGTAGATGAATATTCTACAGGCACAGACATGTCATATGTAAATCTTTCTCAGAATTGGTCTGATGCAGGTTCTGTAACAAAGCTGTATCGTCACTTTACGGTAACAATCCAGTTGTATAGACATCCCGACAGTTTTAGACATCCATATTAAATTCCATATATATGAGTCTACTGAAAGCTATTGTATACGTGAATAAAACTAGATGGTGCTATGAGGTAACGAAATTGTACCTCGTGGTTTCTAAGTTCCACGCACACTGAGACATATCAAGGCACACACAGGCACACATGCATATATCATACATACAGACACTCATACAGAGAGATACGCGGACGGATGGATGGATGGACGGACAGACGGATGGATGGATGGACGGACAGACAGATGGATGGACGGACAGACAGATGGATGGACGGACAGACTGATGGATGGACGCACGGACGGATGGATGGATGATATATATAAAAGCCATTGCATTTATAAATATCTCGAAATTGTCTTCCCTTCATTTCTTGAAAGGATGGGTTATGCATGCATCTTTTTGCAGCGTTTTGTAGTAGGCAGAAAGCGATCAGCGAAATGATTATATATCAAACAAAATCATCATGGGCAGATTTACAAGTTTCCAAGTATCAAGTGCACCGCCCAAAAAAAGCTTTTGTCACACGTGTTCAAGATGTAACATTCGTTCCTCTTTTCTTATCAATAAAACTTTCGTTGTTCGTTTTCCTATTTTTAGGTTTAAATTCTATTTCTACACTACTCATGCCCACTGCATTGTCATTTACAAATACATGAAATAATTCAATTTTTTTTCTCTCTCCGTTACCTTATCTCTTATCACATACACACGCACAACAAAAAATTGTATTAAATTTTCAACGCTTCTTTTCGACATATCGCAATACTTACTGAGCTTCCCTTTACCGTGATTCGATTTAATTTTCCTCATGTTTATTACTATTTTTTGACATATGTATATTTTCCATTCCTCCGTTTTCCACTTTTCTCCTTTTATCAGCTCCCTCTTGCAATACGTGTATTTTATTTTCCTATTTAGCTTCTAAATTTTGTATTTCTATTCACTACTTCTTTTGTCTAGCTATCGTCCTTAGTTATATATATATATATATATATATATATATATATATATATATAT
>NC_069001.1:30252473-30257551 GCF_001194135.2 Octopus bimaculoides
ATATATATATATATATATATATATATATATATATATATATATATATATATATATATATACATATATATATATATACATGTATATATATGTGTGAGTGTGTATGTGTGGTAATATATACATACATTCACTAATATGTAAATGTACGTTCACACATGTATAGATACATACATGCATATATACATACAGATATATGTATGTATAAATGGATATGGTCTTTCATAAACTACCACCATTCAGGGGGCGCAATGTCGTTGTGCACGTGTTATTTTTGTATATGTTACTGAATCATATTTAAATATGGATGTATAGTTCCATGTGGGTATCTGCGCGCGCAGTCTTTGTGCATACATACAGGTCTATGTATATAAATGCACACACAGACACACTCACAAAACTATATATATATATATATATATATATATTATTTATTTATAAAGAAACTGAAAAAGATAAAGAGAGAATGATAGAGAGAAATAAATCGATAGATAGATAGATAGATAGACAGATTTGTTTTACTATGGTTTCCTCTATCGCTAATAACCCTCCCCCATTTCTCACTGATTATTTGCCGTTATCTCTCTATCACACACTCTCCCTCACACACTGACACACACACACACACACACATACACACACATATTCTAAGCCACCATGCAGTCCTTTTCTTTCTCTTTACGGCTCTTTCGCTCGTTCCGTTTGTTTCTCTAAATCCTACGTATTTGTTTTAATTTTATTCATTTTTTTTTTTCATTTTTATTTTCATATTCCTTGACTTGACTTCTCCTGACATTGCTTGATTTGGCTTTGTGGAGATAGCGATAGATTTAAAGACATTAGAAGAATACAAACGGTAACTATTTTATGCTATTGTCTTATTCTAAAATGGTAAAGCTTATTTTCTTTTATAGTTCTTATAAATCAAAATCTTGATGGTTTTTAGAGCAATGTAGGTTGTTCTGCTAACGTTAGTAATGGTTGCTAGTGAAATTTGTTCAGTATGAATGTCGTTTATCATATAAGAAACGCAACATATTTTGATAAGACGAAGACAAAATTGTTTAGTTACAAAGCTGAGGCATGTATCTCTCTGTGTCTCTGAACATGTATATGTTCCCCTGTATGTATATATGTCTCCGTATGTATGTGCGTCTGTGTATGTATGTCGAACAAATTTTGTGTATCTCTGAAAGCGTGTATAAGGAGCGACATACAGCGGAGAACTGAAGGCGGAAGAGTGGTAGGTGAAATCTTAATCATATTGTGTGCTGTATCAATCGGAATAAAACCATCAAAAACACACAAAAGGAATCTACGAAAGGAAACATGAAAGACAACAAAGAAAAGAAAAGGAAAAACAACAAAGTATATGAGACGTTGTTTAGTTCTAACTAAACAGCATCTGTCCTCTTATGATTTAAAAACGTGATTTAGCGTGATTAAACGGGATTACATTTGATTACACGTGATTTACATGAAATCCATTGGCTGAGATTACTAAATAATGGATTTCATCATTGCAACTATAAACCTTCTCAGTCGTCGTAATATTGTTATTGGCGGTTTAGGTTAATGGGTAAGACAAGGGGTGCACTAAAAGAGAGATTCGGGTATGATAGAAAGTATATTATTATTAATATTATTATTATTATTATTATTAAGGTGGCGAGCTGGCAGAATCGTTAGCGTGCCGGGCGAAATGCTTAGCGGTATTTCTTCTGCCGTTACGTCCTGAGTTCAAATTCCGCCGAGGTCGACTTTGCAGTTCATCCTTTCGGGGTCGATAAATTAAATACCAGTTACGCACTGGGGTCGATGTAATCGACTTAATCCCTTTGTCCGTTTTTGTTTGTCCCCTCTATGTTTAGCCCCTTGTGGGCAATAATGAAATAAGAAATGTTAGCACGCCGGGCGAAATACTTCGTGGCATTTCGTCTGTTTTTTATGTTCTGAGTTCAAATTCCCCCGAGGTCGACTTTGCCTATCATCCTTTCAAGGTGCATAATTTAAGTACCAGTTGGGTAGAGAATGTTTAAAAAAACATAGGAAAATTATGAGTTTGTTTTAAAATTTGAGATTACATAGGCAGTATTTTACGTATGATACGGGCAGTTCCCATGAGCACTATGTTTTGAATTTCTACAATCTTGGGGTTTCCTGGTATCTGAGCTAGGTAGCTATCAGCTTCTCTTGCTATCATTCCTATAGCACCTATGACAACGGATAATGTTTTAGTCTTCAGGTTCCATATTTAGCCACTTTCTTTCTCCAGATCTTTATATTTGCTCAGTTTTTGGCACGTCTTGACAGATACATTTATGTCGATTTGGACAGTATTATCAATGAGGAGGCATGATTCTTGCCTTAAGTCTTTCAACATAATATCTGGCCTATTTGCATCTATCTATCAGTTTGAATGGTGAAGTTCCAGTGGAGTGAGATGTGGTCATTTTGACATACATGACACGTTGGGAAGCTGCCATTCTTTATTATTATTATTATTATCAGAATAAAGGAGCCGAGCTGGCAGAATCCTTAGCACACGAGGCAGAATGGTAAGCAGCATTTCATCAGTCTTAACGTTCTGAGTTCAAATTCCGCCGACGTCAACTTTGCTTTTCATCCTTTCGTGGTCGATAAATTAAGTACTAGTGAAAAAGTGGGATTGATGTATTCGTCCAGACCCTCACCACAAATATCAGACCTTGTGCCTATAGTAGAAATAATTATCATTACTATTATTATTCTCCTTTCGGGCTCGATGAATTAAGTACCAGTGAAATACTGGAATCAATATAATCGACTAGTCTCCCTGCCAAAATTGTAATCCCTTGTGCCTTTATTAGAAAGGATTGTTATTATTACCGGACAAGATGCTTAGCGCTATTTCGTCCGTCTTTACACCGTAAGTTCGATTTCCGCCGAGCTTTTCATCCCTCTCAGGGTCGATAAAATAAGTACTGATTTAGCAGTAGTATTGATGTAATCGATTTACTTACTCCCGTGAAATTCCTGGTCTTGTACCAAAATTTGAAATCAATATTTTAGCCCGTCTGTCTTCCTGCTTACTTCGGCCGTGTCTTTAGGATTTACTATATAGAACCAGAGGCAGCACGAGTTTGAAAATAATTGATATTAGGAAAACCTTCAGAAGAAAGACTAATTAAAATCAGTATCTCCGCTGGTTTGCTGTTGATTGCTGTGATAATAATAACTGAGCATTTCAGAAATTCAAGAAAAATATTGATAAATTCATGTTGAGCTTTTTAAAGTGTACAAGGCAAAACATTTTAAGAATGGATGTAATAGGCGTTGGCAAGGCTCTGTGGCTACAATGCTCGTTTTGTTACCCTGTGGCTTCTGCGAGAGAAGACCATCGTGTGTGTGCACGTGCGTGAAGGCATGGGTGTGTGTGTCTGTATATGTGAATGCACGTGTTTCTGCGTATGTATGTCTGTGTGTGTGGGTGTATTTATACTGTCTTGCCTCTCCAACACTTAACAGCTAGTGGTATTTTACTTGCCTGTAAATTTGCAACTCGTCAAAAGTAACTCGATAAACAACGTGCCAGTCCTACAAAATACGTATTAGCGCCGATTTTCTCCCATTGAACCCTTCAAAGCTGCGGTCAATGATAGAAAGAAGTTAAAGATAAATAATATAGCATATATAATAAAATCATATGAGAAGTCATCCATTTTAACCACTGCACATTACTCTGTAAAAGAAAAATTGATAAGAAGAAATTTTGAGCTTGATTCAATCTAGACAGGAACGCGAATAAAAATCACATATATTTGCTTCGTTGATGTTACCGTTTCTCCCAATAAAGAAATACGATATTAAATAGAAAGTCTTAGTATCTAGAAGAAAATAAATGCCAGTGATGTAGCTATTTCCCAAAGACACTTGTCAGACAATACATAAACGACGGCTGTAATATAAGACAGAATTCATGCGAACAACCTGCTTTGGAAAACAAGTTGCTCACTTCATTATAAACTGTATACAATTTCTCAGAAATGTCTTGAATTCGTCCATCTATCTATCTATCTACCGTTAGATAGATAGGGACAGGCGTGGCTATGTCGTAAGAAGCTTGGTTCCGGGTTCACACATTCTGCATTGCATCTGGGGCAACTGTCTTTTATTATAGTATCTAGCCGACCAGATCTTTGTGACTGGATTTTTTAATTGGAAACTAAAGAAATCTAGTCTTATACTTATATATAATGGATTTCCCCTCTCAGCTGCATGCACATCTACAATATTTTACTCAGGTTTGCTCGTTGTGGGTCTCCTAGAACGTTCGTCGATATCGATATTTTTCTAGCCATCTTGGAAAGGTCTGAAGCACTCGTATCCTTGTGTGAGACTCACACAAGGATACGAGGACTCATACACACCTCCGCAAACTCTTTCTCCAACTGTGCGTAGGCCTCTGAGCAGGTGTGCTATGACAGCTTTCTCTGCCATGGTAAGTAAATACGAAGCTCGCACGCGACTCACGTGCATTCCAAGTAGAACGTGAAACCTTATCGGACGTGCACATCGGAGTTCAAGGTCATTTGTTTTCCAAGCGGCTTTACTATTCGAGCTTTAGCTCGGTTACTATGGAAACGGAACCGATACTTATTCATAAGACATTATATAGTTATATATTCGTGTACGTACAGAGAAATAGATAAATAAATACATATATACATGCATACACAGAGCACGGAGAAACTAATATATGTGCACGTGTGTGTGTATGAGTATTTGGAGGAGAATAAATACTCCAAGCAGCAACAGAATAGCCAAAGTGTCTGCTAAAATTCCCATTTTCAAAGCGAATATATAAAACTGACGAATACAATAAAATAGTACCGAGCATGCGCGCGCACGTATATAAATTTATTTATTTATACAAATACAAACGTATCTATATATATATATATATATATATAAATTATTATTTATATAGATAGGGTGATAAATTGAATATTAATTCACTTTAAAACCAAGTGGCCTAGCATATTAAAAAATCTGAAAATTCAGAACAAATTGTATTGTACGTGTGTGTATGTATGTATGTATGT
>NC_069001.1:30257850-30268038 GCF_001194135.2 Octopus bimaculoides
TATATATATATATATATATATATATATATATATATATATGCATGTATGTATAAAGGTTAAAAAGTTTCCGACAAAGTGAAGATAGATTGTAATGAAATATAACTAGAAATCAAAGAGAAATTGCGTACGATGACACATCCATGCTGTCACTCTATGAAAAATGTGTATGGCTTAACAGAAAAACCTAGTCATCGAGCTCCTTTAACGCAAGGCAATTTTTTTAATATTGAATATAAGGACTCTTATGCGTCTTGGAAAACGTGATGTTTCTTGCTTTCATCCTTGTATTATGTCATTAAAAAGAAAGTTCGCAAAGTTGTTAGAAGAGTTTAATCGATTTTATCGCTATTAATACTTCTCTGGTGTTTTTTTTAATGAAATATGATGGGCCTAAATACAAAGTAGTATCCATAAGTTTGAACTTGAAATGCAACGTGTTATAAAAGAAGAAAAAAAAAGCTGGCTTGATGTTCCAATGTATTTCATGCAAACAGAATTTCTAGCATGAAAAACGACAATAAATGTAACAAGAACTATAATTTTCAAGAGAAAAGGTATTGCTATTAATATTGCTAATAATATACATACATGTATGTGTGTGTGTATATGTATATACGGCTTTTCAGTCGCATTTGATGTAGTCAAATGACATGCCCGATAATTAACTTAACGTTTTTAAACATCTTGGAACTGATCTGAGGTAGCGAATAAAGTTCTTCAGTTGATATCATCTACTCCTACCACATTACATAAAACATGCATATATATATATATATATACACACACACACACACACACACACACACACACACACACACACATAAATGTATGTATGTGTATAGATATGTATGTATTGTATGTGTGTATTGTATCTATATATGGATGGATGGATGGATGTATAAAGAATTTTATATTTAATTGTTGAATATGTTCCCAGTAGTACGCCTATAAAGCACATTCACTGCGTATGGCTACCTCGTGTCATTCACCGTAATCACACAAGTATCACTGGATCTACCCCAGGAATTTTTGAGTGCTAGCGCTTCCGCCAGTTCGCCACCTTATACAATAGCAATAATAATTACAGTAATGTTAGTAATAATGAGAATGACCCTTTCTACCATATGCATAAGGCTTGAAAAACTTTGTGGCAAGGGATAAGTGGTCTACATTGATCCTAACATACTACTGGTACTTACCTTATAGAGCCCGAAATGATGTAATTTAATATCGACCTCAAATGGATATGAACTCAACACGTAAAGACGGACTTACTACCGCCATGCATTTTGACCGGCCTGCTAACGGTTCTCACAGCTTGCCATGTTAACAATAGTTATATGCTTCTTTTCTTGATTGCTTAGCACAAGATTAGCAACATGGAGTGTAGAGGAATTCGGTCACATAAACAGCTTTGATCAACAGGTATTTATCTCATCGACCCGGAAATGATGAAAGTCAAAGTCCACCGAGCGGTATGTGCACTCAGAACGGAATGATGGACGAAATACCGAGAGCTATTTTGTCCGGCATGTTAACGATTCTGGCTGTTCACTGCATCAATAATAATAATAATAATAATAATAATATTCCTTTCTACTATAGGCACAAGGCCTGCAATTTGGGGAAAGAAGGAGAACCCGAAAGGATGAAAGGCAACGTCAACATGGGCGGAATTTGAACTCCGAACGTAGCGATGGCGAAATACTGCTAAGCATTTCGCCCAGCGTGCTAACGATTCTGCCAGCTCGCCGCCTTAATAATGATAATAATGATAATAATAATAATAATCCTTTCTGCTATAGGCAGAAAGCCTGGAATTTTGGGGGAGAGTTATAGTCGATTAGATCGACCCCATTGCTCAGCTATTACATATTTTATCGACTCCGGAATGATAGAAGTCAAAGCCGACCTCTGCGGAATTTGAACTCAGAACAGAAAGACGGACGTAATGTCGCTAAGTTTTTTTCTCGGTGTGCTAGCTATTCTGTCAGGTCACCACCTTCATGTAATAATAATAATAATAATAATAATAATAATAATACAACCAAGGCCTACTAGCCCCACTAAATATTGGCCAGCACACTGGAATGAGAATAACACAAGCTTTATATAATGAGAACGATTTGAGAACGTGAAAATCATGAAAGCGGAAATTATGCACTTGATAGTCCAAACGAGTAAAGAATTAAAACAATAATGGAAATTAATATTGCCGTACCAAGCTACCTCGAAAGAAATAATCTGAACGTTAAAACAGCAACAAAATGAACGCAGCTTGGACATCACAAACATAAATGAATAGAGATAGCAACATCTATAACAAAAGATTAAAGGAAATACTACACGAAACCTCCACTCTAGTTACATAGGAATATAGTTACTTCTCTGATCATACAATTCAGAAATATCATAAACTAAGCAAACAAACTGGACATCAAACATAGAGTAAAAAGAGAGAATAGAAGAGAAAATATCAGTAAATCCATAATGAGATCAATACCGGCGCGACACAACCGAAAAAATTAAGAGACAAACACTACAGACACATGATAGAAAATATATCCAAAGGCAAAGAACGGATGAAACAAGAGATCCCCTCTTAATCGTAAACAATGTGTCACTATGAAAGGCGACAACGCTTCTTTGAAACTAACCAACACTTCGACTCCAAAGGAAAAAGATTTTATCAACATCGAGATGAAAAATGAAACAGAAATCAATGCAGCACCAATGGCATAAGAAATAAAGGAATTTTGTTGGAAAGTGTAGAAGCAGGGAAAAGTTCACCATTAATGAGAACGTTCAAATCACGGATGAAGTATTAATACAATATTTAAACAATCGTGGAAAAGCAGAAGAAAATGAAAGTTTACCGAAAGACCGCAAATGAAGAAAAACAACTGAATTAGAGAAATGTTGGATGTCTATGTTAAGTGTTTTCCTCAGAAGTTTGGAACTTTAGCAAACATCTGGGAAGTTCAAGGAAGGTATATTAAAAAATATGCATCGTTTGTATCAAGGAACAGACGATACTAGCAATATTGCAAAAAACAACAACAAAGAATAGTAGCTAATAAAAAAAAAAATTTGCCAGGAGCCTACTGTTCGTTGTATTTTGTACAAATCCTGGACTTATATAGGAAATCCTGGATTTATATAAGAAAACAAACAAGTATGTTTTGTAGTTATTGCTACCAAAGTACAACTGCAGATTTAGCCATGGAAATAAATATTTCTCTTTCAGTCCACTTTTAAACATATTTAGAGCAGTGGGGTTTTGCATTTGATGTTTCGTTTGTGCACGGAATGTTCCGTTTCGTTGAAAATATATGACAGAAGGACATAAGCTTGTAGGAGGTTCCGTGTATTACGTTCCAAGGATGATGGATAGAACATGAACTCGGACAACCCAAGGGCGCGGAAGGCGGAGAGATACAAGTGGATCAGAGTAACTGGGTATGTGAAGGAACGAGATCAGACAACTCTGATTAGCGACAAACATAGAAACGATACAAAAAATGAGAGAGGTGTCAGTAAGCCCCAAACAAACAAACACCGGCAGCTGCGTATTACATGTTGATCATACGCAGCAAAGATTGTTCGTAACTTTGTCCAGCATAATTGGAGCAGTTTCAAAGTTTTTTTCAATTCATAACTTCGAACAATCTTGTAAGTCTTCTTGGTCTGTTTGCTTTCTCAGAAATATATCAGAAGTTTGTCTCCAAGAGGAACTAATATATGGTGTTAAGACTGTGTTTTAAGATAGATTGCATTAACTATCATTTACCCTTCAATTGCCTTATATCAGGCATTTGGAGTCAATCTTCCGATCAAAACAAGGAACTTAGTCTTTTTTTATTAATTTGTAATTGCTGATACCATTTCCCAGATGCTTCCTTAAACAGAATTGTCACTGTTATTTTGCCGATGAGAGTGAGGGTTGAGATTTGAGCTCATAAAACCAACTGTTAGATATCACCCCGACTAATGCTCTATCAATTCTCCCCGTCTATTTCGATCGACTTCGACTATATATATATGTGTGTGTGTGTGTGTGTGTGTGTGTGTGTGTGGAGGCACAATGGCCCAGTGGTTAGGGCAGCGGATTCGTGGCCATAGGATCGCGGTTTCGATTCCCAGACCGGGCGTTGTGAGTGTTTATTGAGCGAAACCACCTAAAGCTCCACGAGGCTCCGGCAGGGGATGGTGGCGAACACAACTTTTTCTCACTCTATCTTCCTGTTTCTGTTGTACCTGTATTTCAAAGGGTCAGGCTTGTAACACTCTGTGTCACGCTGAATCTCCTTGAGAACTACGTTAAGGGTAGACGTGTCTGTGGAGTGCTCAGCCACTTGCACGTTAATTTCAGGAGCAGGCTGTTCCGTTTATCGGATCAATTTGAACCCTCGTCGTCGTAACCGACGGAGTGCCAACATGCATACATAGATATATATATTCCGATAGGGGGCAGGTCAAACTTAGTCCAACTTGAAATCAGAGTGCAGTCAGCTTGAACGATTCCCAGAATACATTTTATAAAAACTTAGAAGAATTCACTTCATGAACCTAGTGGGGAGAAGGAGAATTATATCTTTTTTGTCTAATCACTCTGCCAATCCAAAACAATTGAATCAAAAGCACAAAACTCCAGTAAACTGAAATCCAGAAAGATGAAGTCCACATACAATAACGACAGACGAAATTCCGCTAAGCATTTCGCCCAGCATGCCAACGTTTCTTTTTTCTGTACTACACACAGAGGGGACAAACAAGGACAGACAAACGGATTAAGTAGATTATGTCAACCCCAGTGAGTAACTGGTACTTATTTAATCGACCTCGAAATGATGAAAGGCAAAGGCGACCACGGCGGAATTTGAACTCAGAACGTTGCGGCAGAATAAATACCAAGCATTTCGCCCGGCATGCTAACGTTTCTGCCAGCTCGCTGCCTTTGCTTGCGTATATTCTTTTCTACTCTATGCACAAGGCCCGGAATTTTGAGTGAGGGAGCCAATCGATTAGTTCGAACCCGGTACACAACTGGTTTTTAATTTATCTACCCCGAAAGAATGAAAGGCAAAGTCGACCTCGGGGCTAATTTGAACTCAGAACATAAAGACTGACGGAATTCCCTAAACATTTCGTCCGGCGTGCTAACGTTTCTGCCAGCTCACCGCCTTGGGAGGAAAATGATATTGCTGTTGCTGTTCTTGTACATGGTGGTGCTGCTAATGTTGCAGTTCTTACTGTTATTGTTGCTGCTGTTCCTCTTGTTGCTGTTGCTGTTACTGCAGCTGTTTTTTTAATGCTCCTATTGCTGCAGAAATCGTTGTTGCCTCTGTGGACGTTGCTGCTGCTGCTGTTGTTGTTGTTATTGTTATTCCTACTGCTGCTCCTGTCAATATTATCGCTGGTGTTACTGTAGTTATTCCAATTAATGCAGTTGTATCTTAATCATATAATCTCTGTCGTTATGTTACTTCTCTTTCCAGCACGAGAGAATTTTAACGCAGTTTCCTTTCGTAAGATTTTCTAAATTTCATTGTTGTTCTATTCCTTCATTTTGCTGAGGATGATGCTATGGTTGTTTTCTATTTTGTTGCGTTTAATTTTGTTATTGGCTTTGCAAAGCGTGTTGTTGCTTTTCACTAGATATGTGGCTTTTCTTGGCTTTTTTATCGCGATGCTCTTTTCTGGGAATCCTTTAAATGGCTAAATTCCTTTCTGAACCTTGTTATTCTAACCGCTATTTTTCTTGTACATCATCTCTTTCATTCTGCCAATCCCATCCAATAGAAACAAAAAGCACAAAATAAAGGACTCCAGTGAAATGAAATCCAGAAAGATGAAGTCCACGAACAATAAAAAAAAATTAGAGACAAATGAAATAGAAGCATCATTATTCTGTCCGAAACGAAACGGTAAATGCAATTTAAATTTCCTGCATGAAAAATTGAAAGAAGGAAACCTACAAAACAACCCCATTGCGTAATTAAATAGATTTGAACCCAAGAAAATACTGATACTCAGAACAAGTACTTCAACTCTCAGTTCATATGAATTCATTAGCGAGATCTTCAAATCTCGCTAATGAATTATAAAAAAAATGTTAACATTCGTTTTTAAGTGACACCCCTAATCTATGACAAAATTATTGTAACCCTTTTCGTATAAAGTCTCGAGGGAATATTAGGAGATTTATGTAACAAGAACACTTTATGACTGGTACTTATTTTAGCGAACCCGAAGGGTTGGAAAACAAAGTCGAACTTAGTGGAAAGATTGACTTAGAATTTCAAGAGACGGAAAATATTGCTAGGAATTTTGTCCGACGCGCTAACAATTGTGGCAGTCAAAAGCGTTCGTCTACATAATAATAATAATTATTATTATTATTTCTTTATTGCTCACAAGAGGCTAAACATAGAGGGGACAAATAAGGACAGACAAAGGGGTTAAGTCGATTACATCGACCCCAGTGCGTAATCGGTACTTATTAAATCGACTCCGAAAGGATCAATCGCAAAGTCGACCTCGGCAGATTTTGAACTCAGAACGTAACAGCAGACGAAATACTGCAAAGCATTTCGCCCGGCGTGCTAACGATTCTGTCAGCTCGCAGAATATAATAATAATAATAATAATAATCCTTTCTGCCACAGGAACAGGGCAGCAAAATTTTGGTGGGAGGGAACTAGTCAATTACATCGACTCCAGTTTGTAACTGCTAATTATTTCATCAACCACGAGAGAAGAACAGCAAAGACGGCCTCGGCAGAATCTGAAATTAGAACGCAAAGCCAGACAAAATGGTAATATTTCTGCCAGTTCACCACATCAATAATAATGACGGTGGTTGTGGTGGTGGTAGAGGTGTGATGGTAAAGATAGTAATAGTAGTAGTAGTAGGAAGAGGAGGAGGAGGAGGAGGCGAAGAAGTGGGAAGAAGAAGAAGAAGAAAGAAAAAATTCTAATGAGTAAATAAAGTGCTAAGAGGCTTAGAGCGAAAATATTTGAAACAAATATACCTATAAATTGCAATATGAAGAAGAAAAGAAAAACACTGAATGAAAATATGCAATATTTCTAAAATGCCTCATAGTTTCTAAACACGAAAATAGAATTTTCTATGAAAAAGGGAAATATTCAATTGTTATATGTTGCTTTAGGCATTCCTTATGAATAAAAGGACAACAATGTGTGCATATATACGGTCGATACTGTAAAATAACGGATGTTTATTCACATATGTTCATATATATATATATATATATATATATATATATATATATATATATGTGTGTATGTATACGCGCATACATTAGAGTAATGGAGGTTATACGAAGCGATTAAATATAATTACGTGCGTATTACGAAGCCACTATAATGCAAGTACAACATAAAATTGAGAAAACGAAACCGATAAATGTTCCAGAGGTTTTAATCTTGACGTTTTATTCCAATATTTCGACTACAAAATCCTTTATCGCAAGAAATTAAAAAAATAACTGAAGATTCAATTTTCCTAGGTACGACACAGAATGTTAGAAATGATTACAGTGAGGATTTTGGGTAAGCCATGCAAGAATAGTTACTAATATATTCACCAATTCACGTATCTCGATGTTTGTTTCTTATAGATAAAAGTTTGGTATTTATTCAAAATATATACAAATTTCTTCATCATTGGATTTCCGATATGCAATTTTTGTTAGTTTTATAGGAAACATCCTCGTTATGGCAATTCTCCAGATGATTTCTCACAGACGAAATCGTTGTAAGAATATTTTCTTGAACGCATTATACTCTTTCAGAACGGTGCATCCAGTATAATATTCAACGAATTTATGAGATATAATATGCTACCATAGGAAATCATGAATAAATATGTTCGAATTGCTAATAATACGTTTGTACCTATATTATTGCGGTCTTTGGGCTGATTCACTGGTGGAAATCTTTTATTAGAGAGATCTGAGTGTATACCAGATTTATTTCCATTCCTCCATTTTGGGAGGCTTCGTGACTGTCACTAGTAATTCTATCATGAAAATGCAACAGGCTTAGATAGAAAGTGCTAACCATTATTTAGTAGCCTTTCTACAGCGGACAACTTCGCTCTTCAGATGCGAACGTAGGTTCTTACACTGTTTAAAATAAACGTTCCTATCGAGCGTCCAAGGTAAGAAAATGAAGAGGCGCAAATTTACCACATGCCACATATCAGATGAGACCGTCAATAATAATAGTATAGTAAAACGGTGGTGCCCCAGTATGGCCACAGCTTTGAGCTGAAACTGATAAAAGTATAAAACAAAACAAAACAATATGTATGATATGTATATATATATACACACACACACACACACACACACAATATCAGATATGTACATATATACACAAGGGCACTACATGACCACCCATATCGCTAAACATAGGAGTCCAAAATATTTCTATGCCACCGAATAGTCACAAATATGTCGCTTGCTACTCGTGACGGTATTTTAATAATACCATCCCTATATATATATATAGGTAACGTACACCTGAGGCTACCACATTTTAGGTGGAGGAAACTTATTGACTCAAACAATCCTGGACTGATCAATGGATACGGTATCCACTGTTTGATTTAAACTTATAAGTAAGTGGAATCTAGATGCTCATGAAATTCTCATATATACATACATTCTTACAGACAAATTTGCTCTCGCACACTCTAATATATTTATATACTGTGAGAGAAACAATGAGGTGTTGTTATATTTACTTTCAAGATCTTACGTAAGTGTCATTAACACAAGATGATTTATAGTTGTGTAAAAAGTTATATAGTCAAATTTTAATGACAAATCTCCGGAGAGGTGAATCTTATATACATGACATTATCAGATTGCAGTATAGTTAACCGAACTAATTATTTCTACAATCCAGTCATGTTGCCTAGAAAGGATACACGTCTCTGATGATTTGATAATATGACTTAAGTAATGTATATTATGTAAAAGTAATGTATATTATGTTAAGGAAACGCCCGTACGATGTTGTTACTGAATATCTTATTCACTGGCTCTCAATCTTTGCTCTATTTCTTTTATGTAATTTGTAAAACGCAACAAGCCAAGATTCATACTACATTATACAAACACCTTAACACGAACGTCAATTCGCATGGAGTTCTAAATCATTGTTGTTTGTCGCACAATTTAAAGTTTAAGATACGTGCACATGTATATACACACAGATATATATATATATATATATATATATATATATATATATATATATATATGTATATATATCTAAATACGTATATGCATGTATGTGTAAATACATATAAATATACACACATATATATGTGTATGTACACGTGTATATATGTACGCACACGTGTGTGTGTGAGGGAGAGAGAGAGAGAATGAGAAAGGAAGTTGATTGCACTGGAAATTTTGATTTGAAGAGTGTATAAACATGCAGATATAATTATCTGAAGTATTTCTTACGTGGTAAAGGATATTTCGGAAATGAAGATACCAATAAGAGAAACAGGGAACATATTGTATGAATATAAGGAAACTGCGTGACAGGAAAATGGGTTTGTTCTTGCATCTCACCATTTAATACCGATATATAATATCATTAAGTGAACGCTTATTCAGCGATTTTCAATCACATTTGTGTAACATATATTCAGACACGCAATGAGAAACAACACATTTAGGCGAAATCTGAGTCACGCTATTCTAATACACAGGTGGAGTGTGTGGAGATGATGGTTGGTTTAGTATGATAATTAAATATTTAATGTGTAAGGTAACTACGTTCACAGAATGACAGAAAAAGGAGAACGCTTCAGTCGTAGTGCAGATATCAATATTGATGATAGAGGTAAGAATAGACATGAGGATGAATAAAGGTTTTGGAAGATGGTGACATAGAGAAGAGGAGAGAAAGAGGGAATAGGGGCCGAGGGAAAGGAATTGAAAAGTAAGTATATGTGAAGTTCGAAACGGGGATGATTTGAAAGTGTGATACGTGTACATATTTCATCCTTGTCAAATCTTCCAACTTGGTTGAGACTGATATTCTGAGACGCATTTGACACAGGCGGGAATAAATTCACACACACAAGTACACAAACACAGAGAAACTCAAACGGATATATATATATATATATATATA
>NC_069001.1:30268059-30270370 GCF_001194135.2 Octopus bimaculoides
ATATATATACATATATATATATATATATGTAGGTATTTATAAATATGTGAATATCTATGTCGACATACTATTATATGCTTATACATATAAATATATCTAGATAGATAGATAGACAGACAGATAGACAGATGTATATACATAGACAATTATACGTATATATTAACATATCATTTGTATATATACGCACACACATATAGACATACACATTCCTACACTCACATATATCGGTCGTCAAACAACTAAACCGCGAATGACATGTCGCAACGTTATGCCAGTTTGATGCAAAAAGAAATTTCGATGTGGACTTGTTTCAAACCGGATTCCATTACAAGTGTTGTCTTTTTGTCTTTTCTCTTAATCTCCCACTGTCAAATTTCGTGGATAAACTCATAAATATTTAGATTTATGCGTAAAATACAAAATAATAAATGATATTTCATGACAAACATTTCTACATCTACATGAATCTTGGAAATCACTGCTCCGTGACGGCTTCTCTGAATGTTTCAAGTTTTTGTTTGCGAATCGAAAACAATGAATTTTGTCATTAATTTTTCTCTTTCATACACTTTCTCTCTTTCTCTCGCTCTTCTTCTCTCACTCTCTCTCTCTCTCTGTCTTTCTCTCTCTCTTTCTCTCTCTCTCTCTTTCTCTCTCTCTTTCTCTCTCTCTCTCTATCCCTGTTACATTTCACTCTCACTATTTCTTCTTTCTGTTCTCATATATATATATTTCTGTGTGTGTGTATGTGTGTGGCATATATTTGTATAATAAAGATAGTGTGAGTTGGAGAAACACATTTTGTGATGCATTAATAAATCCTATGAATTTATATCCGTATGTTATTATTGTTATTGCTGTATTTATCCTAAGCTGAAGAGACATTCATGTGTTTACCCATACCTTTGGATTACCCCGGGAGATTGAATCAAAATGTGGGAGTCGACAAGAAACATTGGAGCTTTTAACTGCGCAGTTCGCGTCTGATCTAAATGTACCTTCTTCTTTGTTGTCCATTGACCTCCGATGAAGATGTAGTCTGTGGTCTCATCAGTCAGTGGCGGGAACGCAGGTGTGTCTCTGAAGTCGAAAGCCGAACGCACGCAGGTGCCCCTGATTAGGACTGAAGGCGGTGAGCTGGCAGAGACGTTAGCATGCCGGGCGAAATACTTTGGGGCATTTCGTCTGCCGTTACTTTCTGAGTTCAAATTCCGCCGAGATCGACTTTGCCTTTCATCCTTTCGGGATCGATAGATTAAGTACTAGTTACACACTGGGGTCGATGTAATCGGCCTAATCCCTCTGTCTGTCCTTGTTTGTCCCCTCTATGTTTAGCCCCTTGTGGGCAATAACGAAATAAGACTGAAAATGATGCGGCCCAGTCAGTCCCGTCTCTTACAGCTGCGAGGCGTTGGCGTCAGATGCAGCGACCACCGTGTAGGTGACTGACCTCCAGGTAGCCATCTTTCTCGTAGTGGTCTCGAGTTTGCGAGGCTGGATGCCACACTTCATTGTCCTTTTTTAGGGTGTCTTTATACCATAACTTGCGTCATCCTCGTTATCTTGAGCCTTCCTTCACCTCATCGTACATCAGCTGTCTTGGGATGAGATGGTCATTCATTCTGATGACGTGGCGGTTCCAACGTAACTGAACTTTGAGCAGAGGTGCCTCAACGTTCGTGGACTCTGCTCTGACCAGGACTTCTTGATTGTAGACTCCGTTCTCCCAACGAATGACGATGATTGTGCGCAGTGATCTCGTATGGAACTGTCCCAGCTGCTTGATGGCAGAACAGCCTGTTCGTTAACGTTACGTGCAAGTGGCTCAGTACTACCTAGTCAAACCTACCTTTAACGTAGTTCGCAGCGATATGCAACGTGACAAAAATGTTCCAAGGCAGGCTCTTTTCAACTGCAGGTATGACTCATTTTTGCCCGGCTAGGGGACTAGATCAACGTAAAATAGATTGTCTTGATCAACGACACAAGGCGCCACAGGGATCGAACTCCCGAACTTACGATCATGAGGCTGCGAGTGCTAATATGAATGACGTGAGTCATTTTTGTGAGTTTGTTCTGTGTAATTCGAACTAGTTGAACCGAATCCTGAGTTCCGATAAAATTTACGCAAATTAAAAGATTTTTTATAGAAATAATAAGTGGATGTGGTACTTGAATACATCAATAGAATTTGTAAAACTATCGCGGACAGGTTACGGAATTTTATGAACGACCTAAGTAATCAATGGTAATTCTTTTTCATGTTATGCAGTGTTGCATCCACCCCGTTTAAGACATTAGTTGAAATGTC
>NC_069001.1:30270764-30272448 GCF_001194135.2 Octopus bimaculoides
ATATATATATATATATATATATACATATATATATATATATAAGAAATTATTATCGAATGATTTTATTAGTGCAGAAACTTGTGTTATAATATTAAGCAGTTTTTTTTATTATTGGAATATACATACTAGATATATAGGGTATCCTCTAGTATCAAACAGCAGCTAATTGTAGTAATAAATAGCATGCCACGTAATATGTAATTCTTAGTGCGTTTGAGATGAATAAAAATATGTAGGTTCAGTACAGTAAATAAGAGGATCGAGTGAGAATAACGTGATGTTTCTTAAGGGACTTTTCTCGTGACTCTAACGCTATTGATATGATCTTGCGAAGCTGCACTTCCCTAACTTATCAGCCTTTCTTCTGAATAAATACTGTTGGCGTGGAGCTTTTATGGCTGGATCGTTAAAGTGGATAGATTGTCATCTAATGATTTTGTAGATATTTCAAAAACATTTCACACCATGGAAATGTCCGATCAACCAAGAGCATTAATGAATTGTGTCTTCAAAGTAAAGCCATTTCCATTTGATAACACACTCGATGTTATTCTTCCTTTGATATCTATGTTGAATATATCTATGTTGAGACATAACTATGATGATCATTCCTAATGGATTAACTGAATAGTTAAGTCATTAGACGTTCTTATATAACACAGCTAAACGCATCGTTTGAAGTATGATAGTTACCTAATGAATAGATGTGATCCTCGAAATAAATTTGCACAACTAAACAGAATTTCTCTGGAGGGGAAATGAAACAAATTTCGCGCCTGAAAGTGCTGCTGGTGCTTTTAGATACAAATCCTACGACAGGTGCATTATTATGGGGTTAACATCCTCCAAAATGCATAGAACTTCAGTGACCAGCATTATAAGTTCTGTCGACTATATCGTCCAGTACTCGTTCATATTTGTACTATAAAGATTTGATAAAGAGCCATCTTCCAATGTAGAATCCGTTTCGATTAGGGAACGTAGTTTAAATGGGAAACAAACTGTTCAGCACAATTTTACTGAAATATAACACAATGAAGAGGGTGTTTGAGCAATTTAAAAGATTTTGTGTACACAAATAGAGGAAAACGCATATATGTCAGAGTTACCCGTGAAATCATTTATAAATGTTACAGCCAATGGACACAAGAAGAGATAAACTCATACATATATCTGAATAAATATATACATACTGTCAGCGACATTCTTGTATAGAAATAATAATTGTACTCTTCAAATTTATGAATAAACCACCAGATTAAAATAAAATTATTCTTAAAATAACTGAATATAAAACAAGTATTAGCACATCTATCTATATATATATATATATTATAAGATCTGGTAATTAGTCATATTAATATATTAATTAATATCGATTAATTATCAGGGGGCCAGCACGTTTAAAGAATCAAAGAGATTCAGAAATATTATCTGCAATCTCAGGGGATTAAGGTACATTTTAAAAATAACGTCGACGTTATATATATATATATATATATATATATACACGTACGTACACACATGTATACAAACATGGGGAAATACTTGTGTATGTGCTTAAATGTATATATGTTGTATATGAGTGCATATTATATATTTATACATATATATATATATACACACATACGTATATAAATAAATAGATATATCCATGTATAAATAAAACATATATATATATATA
>NC_069001.1:30272548-30275549 GCF_001194135.2 Octopus bimaculoides
TACAAATAAATATATATATATATATATATACAAATAAATATATATATATAAATACCTATAAGTATAGGTGTATATGTCTAAGAGTATGTATGTATGGATTTATGTGTATCTGATGACGTGACCAAGTGTCTTTCGCGAAATATTCTGCATATATAGTCAGTGCACACTCAAAAAGCAATCGACATAAATACAGGAATGTTTTGAGTGCCTTCTCATAACGATAAAAACGTGAAATTCATTCTCATTTTCAAACTAGGAAATTTAAATCCATTGTGTACACAAAAACACACAGTCTCCGTTCCTTTCTGTGCTTTTCTCTCTCTTTCTCTCCTTTCTCCCTCTTTCCCTCTGTATCAGTTTTTCGCTACATATGGAAAGAGTATTGAATCAGAAACAGTAAAGGAACAACCTGGTTATACACGCGCATAAACACACACACACACACACAGAAAGATAGCCAGGTAATTAGACAGACAGACAGACATACATAAATGGGAGAGAAAGAAATACAAACAAATCTATTTTTATTTATATGTGTATATGCGGATGTCTGTTGAAGGAGACAGGGAGAGAGAGAAAAAAATTATATATACATGTAGGAGGTGGCTGTGTGGTAAGTAGCTTGCTTACCAACCACATGGTTCCGGGTTCAATCCCACTGCGTGGCATCTTGGGCCGACCAAAGTCTTGTGAGTGGATTTGGTAGACGGAAACTGAAAGAAGCCCGTCGTATATATGTATATATATATGTGTGTGTTTGTGTGTCTGTGCTTGTCCCCCCTAGCATTGCTTGACAAACGATGCTGGTGTGTTTATGTCCCCGTAACTTAGCGGTTCGGCAAAACAGACCGATAGAATAAGTACTAGGCTTACAAAGAATAAGTCCCGGGGTCGATTTGCTCCACTAAAGGCGGTGCTCCAGTATGGCCGCAGTCAAATGACTGAAACAAGTTAAAGAGTATGTATACACACGCATTCTCTCTGAATCTACATTTCCGTCTATCTTCATATATTACAAGGTTGTGGTTTCGAACGCAGAGCACGGCTTCTTGGGCAAGTCAATACAAAACCGCTGATTCAAAATGAATTGAACTAAATGTTAAAAAAAAACCCCATCAGTAATTGCAATATTAAGGTTTCTTAATTTAAACCGCACCCCATTCTTGTTCACAACTGCATAAATGATTCAGATATCTGCGGAATACTCAGCCAGGTTCACACTTATTCAGCAAATACCTGTTTTCATTCACCGAACAATATATATATTCCGTTTATTTGAACTATGCCTATTGTAGTTTGCCTAAGACAATATATGTCACTGTTTTAAGTAATTTTTCATTGTTATTACAAAACCGCAAGATATTTACGGAATAAATTGTCACCAATGGTTGCGCAATGTTGTACCAATTTGATTTTAATTCCAACGAGTAAGGAATCAAATGTCGAATTGCAGTCGTATAATTTTCGCTGCATTTTGACCAGAATGGAATTGAAAATATAAGCCATCTGCTAATTTTATCTAACCTAGCTTTCGAAATCGATTGGATGTCCAAACATGTTTTTGCGGATAACAAGATCATTTCAGATGTAATTATTTTTCAACATCTATTTATTTGTCGGTATCATTTTTGTTTATTTCTTTTGTTTTCTCATGTCGGTCATGATTAAAGGCTATGTTGGGGCGAAGCCAAACAATTTGGTGCTGTCTTATCTTGTTTGCAGCTTGGACAAGTTCGTTGGTTGTATAGATATTTTGGCAAATTTCCGATCTAAATTATATCTCTAAATATACCCATTGAGAAACCGACACCTCTTGTGTTTCCTGGTTTTGTTTAGCAAACGACTGTGCTTTCCAAGAGATTTAATTATTACCCTATGTCCATGAAACGGCTCTATTTTAACGTCTCATGCCGTTCTTTCAATCGAAATAACACTTCAACATATTTCTATTAGACCATATCCAATTTACGAAGAAAAAGAAACTATTTCCCTCGTTTCAGTTAATATTTATTTTATTGGAAGACCGCAGCAATGCACTGAGAAGTAAATATGGCAGCGTACTGGAACAAAAAAAACAAAGCGCTTTAGAACATTTATTTCCTCCGCTTACATAGTGAGTATATATCCTGCACGTGTTGATTTGTTTATTAATTTTCACTGTCGGTAATGCATATTGTAGGCTTGGTATCAAGTCGAACTTGTTACGTATCTTTATCTCTTCCGTGTTGCAGTGATAGTAGACTACGGCCTTGCTGGAGCAACACTTTGAAGTAGCTTTAGTCAAATGAATCCACTCCAGTAGTTATATTTTGTTAAGTCTTTTATTATATCGATTCAATTTGCCAAAACGCTAGTTCACGGGAATATAAACTCACCCACACCGGCTGTAAAGCTATATACGAATCAATATACGAATCAATAACGCTTGTCAATTGTGGAACACGGCCGTAACTACATAAACCCGATGATTGCATAATGCTTTATTTCAACTGGAAATAGTAACACGTAGGCACAATGAGAAACGAGAACATAAAAAAAAAAATAGAAAATGAATTTTTTTTCGAACAACGAAAAAGACGAATAGAGACCCGAGACATGCAACATAAACAACACTCGCTTCATTAGTTGTTCCCTGTTTCATCTACTCAGCGTTTCGAAAGTAAGGACAATACGCGACTTCGTTGAAACAGTCCTTCCTGCAAAGCAAATTAAATAAAATTTGGGATTTTTTGCGGAGGGTGAAAGTGATAACAAAAGCAGGACAGTGGTAAAAAGACAGTAAAAACAAACGATGAGGGTTGTTAAGCCAAGACGATGTGAATATATATATATATATATATATATTATTATAAAATCTTGTAATTAATCACATATTAATTAATATTGATTAATTATCAGGAGGCCAGCACATCTAAAGAATCAAAGAGAATCAGAAATATTATCTGCAATCTCAGGGGATTAAGGTACATTTTAAAAAAATAACGTTGACCACTAACGTGGA
>NC_069001.1:30275659-30282403 GCF_001194135.2 Octopus bimaculoides
ATATATATATATATGTTTATATATATATATATATATTTATATATATATATATATATACTACGGTATTCATTCTGTCGCCGTCTACCAGGTACCAATCCACTCAAAAGGCTTTGGTTGACTCGTGGCTATGGTAAAAGAAATTTAATCAAGGTGCCACTGAGACTGAACCTACTACGACGTGGTTGGGGTGCTAGCTTCTTACCGCCCTTTCCCGCATTTACCTACATAAGTATGAGAAACTAAACTATGTAAAGCATGGTGTATCATTTATCAGAGTGGTGTTCTCGCTATAAAGCCAAATAAAATATCACGCTTTTAATCACGAGAAATATCAGCTTTTCTGTAAGATTAAACGTGACAGAGATAGATACTATTTGTATTTTCTGACGTGCGTTTTTTATCACATATAGTGGGTACTGATCTCGTTTTCTTTTAGCTGAACCTACGACATGACACATTTGAGCCGATTTCTTAACAGAACTGTTCCTATTCTGAACATCCGTTATTTATTTGTTCTCGTAAACCAAGGAGCAATTCAGTGAAGTGGTAGACTTATTTGCACGTCAGACAAACTGATTAACAGCATTCCTTCCGGCTCCTTACCTTCTTAGATAAAATCTTGTCGTAGTGTAATTTACAATTCATCCTTTCGGGGTCGATAAAATAAAGTACTAGTAAAGCACTATGGTCGATGTAAACGACTTACCCCAACTCACCTCAAAATAACTTGTTTTGAATCCGGCAGTGATCCGCCATGCCGTTCAGGGAGAATGCCGTGCTTTCGGTCATATATGCCAATAAAATCGGTTATCCGGCCTTCTGAATTCTTGGGCTCCAGAAATGAAAACACTAAAACACATCTTGACTTCACGCCTTTTTAAGCTTCGAGGACACCTTCTTGCTACGATAATAGATTGCTTTTTGTACAGAACGCCTATTATAAGATTCATGTTTTTATCAGCCAATGTGACTCTCGTGAATATTGACACCGATTACAACAAACTGAGGAAGTGTGAATATTAAAAAGACAGACACGTTTATCGACGTCAGCACCGAAAGTACAAAATAATTTGCTAGCGTTGCACGCAAAAATGATGTTTTACCTACATTTATTAACATCAAAAACCATATAACGTCGGAGAGACAGTCTCTTAGTCCAAAAAGCTTCATTTAGTAAACGGCAAGAGGAGTATGATCTATTTCTGTTTTTCAAAAAGAAAAAAAAAGATACAAATGCTGGGAGTATTAATATATGGAAAGCTTTAACGATGGTTTAACTTAATTGCAAGTAGTTTAACTGGATTTTTTTTCTTTTTTATATGTATCTTGTGGAAGGATTCCGACCACTCCGAAGTGATTAAAAGTGGACAGACTCATGGTTATAAATTAAAGAACTGTGAGCGATTGGCAGTTCGTGTTACTAGTATTTCTTCGCGTTAATCATTGTTTGATCCCTGTTAGACGTAAGTCACATTGTTAATTAATTGTTGGAGGTCTGCCGTAGGGGTGAACCTAATTTGGAATTTTAATAACAATAAAACTGATGCAAAAAGACAAAAACGTTAAAAAAAAAATAAAGACATTTAACTAAAACAGTCATTGTTTCCGAGTGGGGAGCATGCAGTCATTTCACCTCTATCGTTATAATCCATCCTTCATTCGTTCGTTCTGTGTTTTACATCCCCACTGGTGAGTCCTGTCGGTGCTTGTGCTGTCCCCTCTGTGTTATGGCCGTAGTGCCAAAATAAAGAATCATCGTGCTGGTAGCAGTTCACTGTGAGCGTTTCATATAGAGCGTTGAGTCTCGTGTAATAGTAATAGTAGTGTGTTGTGTATATACTTTCTTCCCCTCTTTGCTTCGTTATATTATATATCCAATAAAATGATATAAAAATGTATATATTCATTTTCATTTTATTTATATATTTAATTATTGTGTTCTTTATTTCACAATTTCATCGTATTTGGTAAATTTAAATCTTTTATTATAAAGATGTTGCCTCTTTTTGCTCTTAACCGTGTTTCACACACATATACTCACACACGCCCACGCGAGTTTATACTCGCACATACTATTTATTCGTATTTGAATATTATGTTATAATTTCACTTGGCACTTGTTGTTTGCCTCTTTGCAATTTTATTGTATCCACACACTTTAAGGTGGCGAGATGGCCGAATCGTTAGCACACAGGGCAAAATGCTTCAGGGTATTTTGTCAGCCGCTACCTTCTGAGTTCAAATTCCGTCGAGGTTGGCTTTGCCATTTATACTTTCGAGGTCGATTAATTAATCACTAGTGAAACACTGGGGTCGATGCAATTGACCACCCCCGCCCCCCAAATTTCAGACTCTATTCTTCTGTTCCTATAGTAAAAAGGATTATATTACACACACACACACAAACACACTTTTTTGCGCGTGCGCCTCGTATCTAATTTCGGGACAAGTTTTGTAATGTGTGAGTCAATGTTTCAATTCGTATTACCTGTCGGGTTTTTTTTTTTCGTTTTTTTTTCTTCTGATTTACAAATAATAAGCTTATAAAATGTGGAATTCGCGCGATCTCGTCATTATGATCTGTTTAAGTTTAACATAATAGGACTGGCAGAGGAGAAGATATATTCGAGAATATCATTTAATTTGGATGCATTATAAATCACTTCACCGACTGTAGTAGATCAATCCACTCTATCCACACTCCATTTTCTCCGCCATCTATTCTCAGGTGTCCCCTAGCACTTCCTCCATTGTGCCATATCAGAAACAACCTGCATTATACTACCCGGCTGGATTCCCAAGCGTGAACGTCTGAGATTATAGATATTGTCCACATATCTTGCTCTAGCCCTACATCTCCTGACGGTTGACTCAGATTGAATAATCTGTCTGGCGATTATTTTCTGCAGCGCTCTATTCGCATATCTGTAATACCGGAGCTGTAACTTCTCAAAAATGTTCATACTGGTTAGCCATATACGCTGAAGAGAATTAGCTTAATACAAATGCTGCAATATGCATTATCGACTGCAGACTACAAACAAGCTGGATATAAACACACTAATCGGAGGAAAATTACTATTCTACTGCGCTATATTCCGGTTTCAGAATTTTAAGACTGCTATGTTTGATTCTAATGTTCATGCTTTTAATTCTTCTGAGATTATTAGGAACAGCAACGTATAATAATGAGACTGAACTTATCAATTATACAGTCCTCTCATTTTAGTTGCAGAAACCTACATTACAAATCTTCATGAACATTTCTAGCACAATTACGACACCCAAGACAGCGTCTTCGGATTTCCTTTTGCTACTCTATTTTCAAAAGATAAATGACTATTAATTGCTGTAAGTTTCTAGCGAGATATCAATAGGTTCGTGCTATTAAGACATGTCAGCTGCCTCAATAAACGAATTATGTTCAATTAACCAGCTAAATTATTAATAATTTCCTACAAGACTGAAAGTGGTTTCAGAAATATGAAAGTCATGTTTTTCTGTAATTAATGGTCTTGATTAAATTAAATTTTTACTCTAGTTGTATGTCGCTTCCTAAGAATACAAATACATACAATATATTTATTTATTTTTATTTCGTGTTTGCCATACCATTAAGAGAAATAGAGTACCAGACTACTACCAAGCGTTCAATATGGAACCGTCTCATGAAGGTTAGAGTTCATTGCAAACTGTCTAAGTGATTATGTCATGTCATCGAAAGAGCAAACGTTTCCATAATAGAATTTTAACACATCTAATCACGGTAACTTTTATTTATTATCGCCGAAGTCTTTCAGACATTTCACTGCGACATGCAGAGGATGAGTCTTGGAGTATTTAGTCGAGCGAATCAGCTTGAATTCTTGAGTTGATGTTTACGACAGTCGTACTTATTCTATCGCTCCATTTTGCCGGACGGCTATATTACTGGGGCATAAGCAATCAAACATTGGTTTTCACGCGGGGTGAGTAATCACAATGACACACACGTATATCATATACATATACATGCATATATGTATATATATGCATCTCAATATACATATATATATATATATATATGTGTGTGTGTGTGTGTGTGTGTGTGTGTGTGTGTGTTTGTATGAATGTATACTAGACGCGTTCCACTTACAACTATTATTGCAGAAAGCTGTCTAATGTTCAATTCTTGTACTAGATTGATTTGTTTTTGATTTTTCCTACAGAAATTGTTGAACACACAAAAGAATTCACCAGAAAATTCCTTCACCAAACGTCATCTAGAATATATATACCCACTTCTGTATCTGCCTTTATATATATGTTTACAGTGGGACAGAGGGAGAGAGAGCAAGAGAGAGAGAGAGACCGACAGGTAGAGACTGTAAGAGACACAGAAAGATAGAAAGAGAAACAAACAGACGCAGACAGAGACAGACACACAGGCAAATGGACAGAAATCACAATGAAGCGGGAAGAGAGAAATATAACGCCTTCTTTCGTTCGCATTCCGATTATCATTTGGCATTTTGTCCGTGTTTAAGTTCGATGCATCATCCGTATTCGAATTGTGAATTTTAATACTTGAAATAAACTTCCGTGACTTATTAGTAAAAAAGATAAAAATACTAACCACTAATAAAATTTAGAAATAATTCTGGGAGCATCATTTCACTTAGTTTACCTTTATATCATTGACAATTTCAGTGTACGGATATGAATAGCAAGGATTAATAGATCAAGGCGCCTTCCCGAACCATACTTTCATAAGGCCGTTTTCCAAGTATCTGTGCCGTACCTATGCCCACTCGTTGGACAGGACGCCGGCTTGAAGCAGGATTATCCATTTTTGTCTGTTGTATGGATTAGAGGGATGTCAAATATAGTGTCAGAATAGGAACATTTTGAAACAACATCGGCTCGAATCAGTGTCCTCATGGGTTCAGCAAGAAGAAAAAAAGATCAGTAACGACTCCATGACCTAAACAATGAAAGTCATAAAAGAATAGTAGTGTCTGTCTCTACAATAGTAAATCTTACAGAAAAGCAGTTACTTCTCGTCATTGACAGCACGATATTTTATTTGGTTTCAGAGCGACTACACTATACTGACTGACGGTTCACCATGTTTAACATAGTTTATTTTCTCAAACATCCATAGGCTTATCGCCTCATATAGAAACCCAAACCACAATCTAACAACCATTTGTGGAATTACACAGCCACTAAGCCACGCATCTCCACATAATTAGCAACAGCAATACGTAATCCATATTGATTATACTTAAAGGGAAATGTCTCGAGCACTAGCTTGCATATGAATGAGAGCGACATTTAAACCATACCCTCACATATTAGTAATTTATTATCAAAGATGGTAAATGCTACAAATGAAAGGACAAGTTGTATATGCTACGTTTGGCCATCTTCAAAGGAATATTTATGCAACATGGAAACTAAAATAGGCATATTGCATTTAGTAGCTGGCTTGAATAGAAACCATTTGTGTAGTATTTGAATCTATGATCGACACTACAGAAATTGTAAATGAAAATAAACGTATGAAGGCTTTAAGTTATCCTTCATTTCTACCTTGATCTCTCTAGACAGTGATTTGTTGATATATGTCCCTAGAAGAAGTAGGTCAGTTATGAAACAGTTCATGAATGTATTTTCCGCCCGACCACCCAGACGTAACAGCGATAGTTCTCTTTAACCAAATGCTACTTTGGCAAATAAAAAAAAAAAATAAAAGAAATATAAAAGAGAATACCATGTATTGATATAATCCTCGATAATTATGTATGCAGCATGATCAATATTTGAATATAATTTATTATAAGTCTAATCGAACGCGACTGGTTTGGAGGTTAAACAAGAACAGCAAACTACTTTTATTAAAATATTATTCGATGCCATGAATGTGTTTAATGTGTTTAAAAGAATGCCGAAATAACTGTGATGATAACAACAGCAACAAAAATAAGAATAATCGTGTTTATCGGTACTAATGTTAATTCGCTTATTTTTTTTTTTTTAATTCCTATTTTAAATATTTAATTTTGATATTGCTTCAGGCTATAGTTCCTTTCCCTGTTATCGTCACTGGACCAAAGAGATATTATGCTGGACTGACTTTAAATCATTAACATGAACTTTTATTGAACTTTTAACGAACATTCTTTTTAAACTACATTATTCAGTATCCCTTTACGTTTACTGTAATTCTTGTATATACTCAGAGCTGAACTGAGCTACTCTGTTATTATCGTGTAGTATACGAATTTTTAGGAGTTTCGGCTACTTTATCGAATACCTCAAATGGAGATTTGACTGATATACATGTGGTAACAGATATACTATATCCAACTATAAAACAGTTTGAAATTTAGCATATGTAAAACATTTCTATATATTTATAGTAATAGCTCTTTCAGCTGTAGAAATGAGTTGGATGTCACTGGTGCCAAGCTGTATCGATCTTTGCGTTTCCCTTGGATAAAATCAGTGGCATGGAAAGGGGAGACTGTTATGCATGGGCTACTGCTGGTCTTTTATAAAGGAGGTACCATCACGTGGTCATTCATGACCAAAGGGAGTCATTAAAATTTTTCGATAAATTTATAGTAATTACTTTAATGTAAATATAGTTTTTCAATAGATATTACATTACTTAATCAAGAACCTTACACCAGCATTGAGTAACATGGTAACTGCTAATTAATAAACGCATACATAGGAGAATTATATATATATATATAT
>NC_069001.1:30282551-30286628 GCF_001194135.2 Octopus bimaculoides
TATATATATATATATATATATATATATATATGCCGGGTAGATAAGCGGTTTTGATGGAGGTTTCGTCCACATGAAGCAAATCTACACATTTACGTTAATGTATGCATATAGATGTTTTGTTTTGAAATTTATGGGGGATTCTATTTTCAAAATAATTACATAGCGAAGAACACAGAATCTTCGTACAGTTTTAATTCCGCGTTACACGTGTTTCATTTCATGACAGGTGTCTAATGGCAAGGATATTAAAGTAATACTTCAATTTATAGTACTTCAGTTTATGTAGAATAAGCAATGATAAAACTTCAGAATTGTACATATAATGGACAAGACTATACAGAACGCTTTTCAGAAAGCTTAATCTGTGGTTAAAGGAATTGTGAGATGCACTATCATTTGAGAGACAGGGAAAACGATGGTTTTATTGTGTGATATATCCTAATGAACCCAGCATGTAATGGTATTTATCTTCTTCAAGCTATATCCAAGCTATATCCGGATAAGCTGTTTAGCTTGTCACTGGAAGCTAACGAAAGATTCATCAAGTTTACAATTGCTTTAATTCTTAAGGACTTCAGCCTACCATGAACTGATGCACAATTACTACTACATGGTTTAAGCTCTTATATTTTAAATCTCTTAAACATGGAGAGAGTACAATATAATTAATCGTTAGATAAACTGAGATACGATCTATACGGGATATCTGTAAAAGTCAATTAATAAATATTTAATGAAAAATGCTATTATTCTTAGTCTGCAGACAACGAACTGGATTAGATGTAATATATAGATTCTGCTAATTAACAAAACCCTTAACATTGGAGGATATCCGATTCCTAGTTTACAGTCATTTATGGAATTTCCTCGTTTGTAAATTGCTTCGCTAAATTCATGATAGGTTTAATTAACAGGATGTCAAGATTTATATCAGTTACAATATCCCGCTGATGTTGTTATACAACAGATGGCACGACAAATCATCAATCTTTGTAAATAGAAATCGTTCCTTACAAGGCTTCGCTGAATGTCAATACGAACTTCAGGATATGTTATTTGAGGTACGAATGAATATGGAAATAGCAGTATAGGTTTTTACGTTAGCAATGCCTTCACAAAAAAAAAGGAAATAATACAGACATAGATATATGTAAATACACACACACAGACACATATATATGTGTGTGTATGTATGTATGTATTATTATGTTATGTGGAGCTGTAAGGACACAAAACAACATATATTTCAACTATTCATTTCATAATTGAAAACACAAAGCCATCCAATTTGTTCTTGGCGAGATGAAGATAACACCACATCAAACAAATACACAAAAGCGAGCTTCGCAATAATATTACTTATTATACGATAGCTATAAAACATTTCAATAATATTTATAAACAAAAAATATATAAGAGAGACAGCCAGACAGGTAGAGAGAAAGAGAGACAAATATTGATATTACATCCTTTATGATGCTAGGCGTTAGTATTATGAAAGAAATGCTTTGTTTGGTCACCTTCTATATTCATGTTGTACAATAGACTAATATCTACATTGAAACGAATAAGAAAAAGAAAAATTATAAACTTCATCTAAAAAAACTACAACAAATAGTTTGTAAGGAAATTAATACCAGAAATATTGGTATGCATGTCTAATGATATTCGGGGATACAAAATATAAAAAGAAAACAGACAGAATTTCTCATGCAACTCTTGTTGTGAAGAGAGTAGAAGACAGAAGAGCAGTAAGATGTAAGAATATTCTTTTCAGAACGTCATTGAGATGAACATTTTAGAAGTTACATATAAAATGTAACATACTATATCCATTTTGGACTACTTATATACTAGTATATGTTGTGAATACGTATATGGTGTAGTGGGTCGTGTGTGCATATATACATATGAAATGTATTTAGAGAGATCTTGTGAATGTAAAGGAGATAGGACTGAGCGAGAGTGAGCAGGAGTGAACAAGAGAATAATTAGAGTGCATCGAGATTGCATTTGCACAGAACTCAAACCCTACAATACTAACATAGATACACATACAGAGGACAAAGCTACACACACACAAACACACATACACACACACACACACGCATATGTATATATATATATATATATATATATATATGCACATTATAGTAGATAACAAACGAATGAAGTTTACGTTATGTGACAATTGTTTCATGGAAGAAACTTATTTAACGCGAGAACTACACAATATTATGGATTACGTCATACGTTATGAACTTCTAATACTCTTCAGGAATTATTTAAACGAAGTTGAACATAGACATGCTGAACAACCGGCTGATAAGCCATATAGCTGAATATATATATATATATATATATGTGTGTGTGTGTGTGTGTGTACGTACATAACTATGTATGTATATAAGCATGCAAACATATGACGATAGATAGATAGATAGATAGATAGATACATAGATAGATAGATAGATAGATAGGCTGACAAGTAGACAGACAGTCCGACAGATAGATAAATAGACAGACAGACTGATAGATAGATTTGCCTCAATGTGAACAAAATGACGACCGCCGCTTGGAAAATTATATATATATATATATATATATATATATATATATATATATATATATATACGTGTTTCTATGAGTATGTGTGTATTTTTGTGAGCGTTTCTCTGTTGATATCGTTTTATATATTTGTATAATTTTCTTTCTGATTGTGCATGTGTGTATGGGCCCGTGCATAGAGACGGAGAAGGGGGAGAGTTAAATAGTTAGGTAGCTAGCTACTTAGATAGATGAGAAGATAGATAGGTAGGCAGGTAGGTAGAGATAGATAGATAGATAAAAAGTCAACAAGATGCCATCATGTTGCACACTCAACGTGTTCACATTCGAATTATTAAAATCAGTAAAACAGTATGTATGTACGTACGTATGTTTGTATGTATGTGTGTACGTACTATGTATATATATATGTGTACTTATATACACAGAGTTCCACATTTACCGCAAAACCATATATATTCTTATATCTATATACAGAGAGAGAGAGAGAGAGAGAGAGAGAGAGACGCGGGAAATGTTAGAGAGACAGGAGAAGAGAAGGAGAGATTAACCCTATAACTGAAGTGTCCGTTCCTAGTTATGTACCATGTGATCTGCTTACGCCCTTATCGTTTCTAATATACTCGAATATGTTCAATGAAAACCACTTGATTATATGCAAATACGGTTTCTTTCAGATATACTGGAATTCCTTATTTTACACTAAATTTTGAATATTTCCTTAAAGCTCCTTAACACATCGATTTTCTGAAGGTATTATATTATAAGATTTATTCAAGTGTATCTTAGAATATAATGAAAGATTTTTCCGTTCGTATCGCAAACTTTAACTTAAAAATAAACGATATCTAGTTATCGAAGCTCAAACTCACATGATTTCCGCCATCTTGGATATTTGAATGTGATTGAAAGAAATGTTAAGAAGATGAAAAACAAGACTCTATGAAATTTAGAAATGCCAAGGCACTTTATTCTATTATCAGTTAAGATTTGAAGCATTTGCAAATGGACGAGACAGAATTTTGTAAATCATTTCTCATTCAAGAGATTTATATTTATCTTTCAGATACACGTTGCAAATATCAGGAAAGATAATGGCGGCCATGAAGAGAACCGATTGAATTTTTGGTCCACAGTTATCTGTGATGCCATTGAGAGACAGCGGTGGGAAATTCTTTGATCGTGCATCTTTTAGATTATAGATGACTTCCGGAGTTAAATGAGCAAACATTAGCGTTTTTGGTTGTGAAGCCTTAAACAGAAAAGGCTGAAGTGGAGAAAAGCCACTTCATTTCGATGAATCAAAAAGTCCTTATATATTTCTCTTTTATTGCACAGATCTATAAAGTATAGTATATACATACACGTGCGTGCACATATATAAGTGACATGTATCTACACACATAAAGTATATGTATGCGCGTCTGTGTGTGTACGTGTGTAATGTGTGCCTATGTCTGTGCGCATGTATATATATATATATATATATATATATATATATATATATAT
>NC_069001.1:30288435-30292053 GCF_001194135.2 Octopus bimaculoides
TATAGGAGAATCTTCTTTCGAAAGTGCACCTGGTTTTGAAAAAATAGTTGTTATTTTTAAATACATTTATTCACATACATACCAAACTAGTTTCAATAATATTTTGTATATCAATGGCATGAACGTATATAAATGGGATTTGAACGGAGTTTAAATTTACGAAGTAGAAATCAAACAAACATGCTTAAAGGATCAAATGTTCACATAAAATTCAATGTGTTTCACAGGGATAGATAATATCTTATCTTGAAATATTTGTGACTGAAGATTGAGTGTGTTAGTATGGGTATGACGAATTTATTCAAAGGGGAAGTTTCGATTTTCTCATCAAATATTCTTTGTAATATGCATTTTATCATTTCGTTTTAGAATTAATACATACATGTATGTGTTTATATATGTATGCACAAACATATGTATATACGCATATATATATTTATACACACACATATGAATGTATATGTATACACGCACACTCACACACATACATGATCTGAAATTACAAAGACTGAATGAAAGAATAACAGCCAGAGTGTAATAGGTTATCAGAAAAATTGAAAGTAGCCTTTACCGTTTCGAGACTATGTTCTTTAAAACAAAAGATAGACGAGAAGAGAAACAAAAGGAGAGAAAAAAAACGTGTCTGAATTATATCTCATACATATACTGACTCGAGCACATACGGATACATATAATACATACATAGATAGATACGTTGTGTAGGCGTGCCTTGCGTGCATGAGTTTGACTTCTCATATTTCACATGGCAACATAGATATACTTCTTGATACTGCATATCAATCTGAATTTTAGCTAGATTTATTCATCTTTTATTTCCAAATTGTTCTGTGATGCTTATGCCATAACAGTGCGTAGGTTCGAATTCCTCACAGATTATTGCCTGTTATCTCAGTTTCCATGCATATCCACTTCAGATATGTTTTATATGAGAATTGAAGATAAAATAAATTCAACATATGTGGCTAGATTTCACAGCTACACGTTACTATCATTATATACTATTTTCCTCTATTTTGTAGTCAAACGAGATTTAAAGGCTTTACTCAAATACCCGGCTCTTTGAAGTAACTGGATATTCCATTTATTGTTCTTTCACATATATACAAGCATGTCTTTGTCGTTAACTAGCTCCCTTTGCAATTATGTGCTTTCGAGTTTAGACTCAGTGCCCTCGTACTTCCGTGAGTGTTGTCTCCCATAATCTCTGGCCGACAATGCATTTTGAGAGTGTTATATGGACCGAAAATGTGTTCAACGCTATCGTTTATACGTATGTGCGAGTGTGTGTGTGTTTGTGTTTGCCTCCGCCCGCTGGACAACAGGTACAGATGTGTATACGCCCCAAAACTTAAAGATCGCCTTTTCCTCATTCTGCACTTTTTTCATCATTTACGTGTTTCTTTCTTACCTTCTCGGTCTCTTTTCCCTCTACATTCATACAACCCTTCCTATCTCTTTTCAATCATTTAACACTAAATGTTTTAATATTTTACAAATAAGTTTTCTTCATTTTCACTGAACAATATTATGGATGCCTGTACATGAGTATGTACCTATTTATGTCAGTATATATGGATGTATGCATGTATATATATATATATCTTCTATATTGTCTTCAAAACTACATTTATATATATATTTATAAATATATTATGAACTTCCGGTAAGGAAACGATATACAATAACCGCTTTTATACTGTCCCCAACATTAGTGAAGTCTTCATGAAAGGACTACAGATTATTCGCATGTGCAAACACAGGTAAATATCATTTAAATTTAAATCTGGTAAACATTGCTTAATCGAATACCACTACTACTTCATTTGCGATATATGTGTGGTAGAAGTCATTCAAAAATTTTCGTTGCTTTCTTCCTATACATTTATTATTATTAATAGATTATTTCTCCTTCTTTAATACTCTAATATTTCGTTTTAAGCCTGTTTTAATTCTTGAGAACGATTTCTACTGAAATCTTTTCCGTACCAGCATATTCTCTTATTGATAGAGTTTAAGTTCCACTGTTTTTTTTTGTTTTTTTTTTTCTTTCAGTGAATAATCTTCATTTAGTCATCATTATCAAACGCTTATTTGCAATATTTACATTTAGAACTGTGTACTTTAATTTTTACATCATCAAATATTACATGCTTCTCGGACGAGAATTAATATATCATTTCATCAATAAGGTCACATATACGTTTAGTATTTCTTTTTATTTTCAACATCAGTAATACTAATATTACATAGTTAATGGATATCTACATGGATGCTCTTTTAGCTTCACTTTCATGTTTCAAATAGAAATATGTGGTTATATAAATGCATCACAAGTGGTATCTATAATGTGTATAAACGTATAAACATATATATATATATATGTGTGTATGTATGTATGTATGTATATATATATATATATATATATATATATATACACATATATGTGTGTATGTGTATGTGTGTGTGTGTGTCTCTCCGTGTGTGTGTATGCACACGACTAGCTTAAATAGCCCGCCTAAAATAATTATTACCTTTGATGGTTTTTATTCCCATGCTGACCACTTGATAAGATCAATATTTTAAATACCGATCTTATCCTTATTTATATAAATATATATATATATATATATGTATATATATATATATATATATATATAAAAACGCACTAACACATACATGCATATATATAGACGCAGACATGCACGCGTGTAGGGATTTATCATACATTTATTTATTTATTTGTTGATATTCCACCGTATTTCCACACAAAAGGTTTCCTTTCACATGCAACCACAAAAAGCAAACCAAATAGCAAAAACAGCGATAAATATATAATGTGATATGTATATGCATAACTTTTTCTAGTCTATTTTGTATTTGCACGCATGTATATTTTCTGGTATTTGTTAAAACACGTTTTGCCTTATTGAAAGTCAATTTTAAAAAAAAAGAAAAATTCAATTTTAGTTTTCACACTTGCAGAGTCCTTGCGTTATTTTTAGCAGCCAATCAAATATCTCATAGCTCAAATATTTGTACTGTTATCATGTAAATCACACTGAACGATCTCAAATATTAGTTCTGGAATCAGTTAATTGAATTATGAAAACCTATAGGATTTAGATTTACAAGAAGACACAGGAAATGTAAGTAACTATTCACTGTTTGATGTTTTAACACTATATCTGATATTGAAATTATATGCTACACGAAGCATTTAGAGCTTGTATTGGTAGTTTGTTGAAACATATATACCCGTAACTACAACTCAATACACTAATTGATGTACACATATACAAACACACCTATGTAGGAATCAATAAATAAATAAATATATATATATATATATATATATATATATATATAACAGTTAATGTTCTTAGCAACTTCAACATGGCTGTCCGTTCGCAAAGATTTTACTGTGATTTTCTAACCCCAAGAGAACATCTCCTCTTGCTGGTTAATGATGTACAGCTGCATCCTGAGATATTGCGGGCAGGAGAGCGAACACCTACCCCCTACAAGTGACGGGACTAACAGAGCAGCCAACTTTCAGCCTATTTCTGCCGCTTTCCAGCACTGGATAATTCGTCTACT
>NC_069001.1:30292063-30292955 GCF_001194135.2 Octopus bimaculoides
ATATATATATATATATATATATATATATATATATATATAAGGGGCATTATTACAGAAAATAATAACGCCACACAGTGGACTTCTCAGAAAATAACCACAATTTAGTAAGGTACTAAATTGTGGTTATTTTTGAGAAGTCCACTGTGTGGCGTTATTATTTTCTGTAATACTGCCCCTTATATAAATATAAACGAATAATTATATTCTTGGGAATAGAAATTTCGCTTATGAATTTTTTTTACACACTGGCTTCTTGATAAAATTCTTGTAAAAGAGTTTTATCCCTTTTTGAATTTATTTATCAAATATATACATATATATGTATATATATATATATGTATGTATTGTAAGAACAGAATTTAATTTTATTTCTCAAACGCGTGATAATGCTATAAAAAGCGTGATCAGGGTAAATTATCCATATAATGCAGAAAAATACATTTCCGGCCAGCCATGAGACTGGAACTCACATCTCTGTGATTATATGTCAAGTGTTTTACCGTTAAACCAAACTGCCCAGCAACGAATTTTTCTGCAATTTTAGAACTTATAAATTTAGCTTCTTGACATGTAATCACAGAGATGTGAGTTCCAGTCTCATGGCTGGCCGGAGACGTATTTTTCTGCATTATATGGATAATTTACCCTGATCACGTTTTTTATAGCACAATCACGCGTTTGAGAAATAAAATTAATTTCTGTTCTTACAATACATTTCAACGCTTCTAAAAAAGAACAAGCTTTGTTTGTTTATTTTCATCGTATGTATGTATGTATCAAGGCAAGTATATATTTATATACGTGTATATATATATATATGTATATGTACGAATATATATATGTATATATGTATGTATATTTATGCATATATATATATATATATATATATATA
>NC_069001.1:30293055-30295287 GCF_001194135.2 Octopus bimaculoides
AGATAGATAGATAGATATAGATAGATAGATAGATAGATAGATAGATATGTGAAATTTTAAAAGAGAGAGAGATTAGTGAATAAATAACCGGTAAATGATTGATTTATATTTGGTACATGAGGTGATAGAAAACAGATTGCTCATAAAAAGACGAATCCGAAATTTATGCAGTAAATTACAACAGGAAATTACCCTTAATGATCCACTCATAATTCTATTCAGTCAACTTATATCTAGGGAAATCGAAAACTTGTATGTGCGAACAGATTGCTGCAAGTGTTTCAAGAAGATCATTAATTTGACATGCTATTTGTTTTAGCATCAATAACTGGGCAAATTGTATTTCGAAAGACTTTCATTGTTGGCGATAAAATGTAGGTAATGCTTGTGTCTACAGCTTAGTCCTGAAGGTCACAGTGTGTTTCAGAATTTTAATAATATTGAGCTTTCCTGATACGTAGATTTTAGGCGTATGTGCTCCGCAAATAGGTGTGTTATTATATCATCTTCTGATCAACTGATCCGTTAAACATTTCTCATTATATGCAAGGTAATCTATAAACAATGTTAATTTTCAAATGTGCTGATCAAACGTGACGACCTCTTGCAGGGATGGATTGCACAGCATCTCAAAGGAGTTGGTTATTACCGTTCCTAAACCAGCTCATCTTTATCACGTGATTCCCTTCACTATAAACCAAAATTGAATTCTTGGAGAGATAATGACAAGATTCTGCATGCAGATTCAGCACAACGGATATGCTTGAAGCACTAAGGTGGAAAGAATGAAATCGACCGTGATATGAATAGATGCGACAGGAAATATACAGCAACCAGTTATACTGCTTTCATGATTTCAGAAGAAAATATTGCATAATAAATTAACAAAGAATTGAGGCTATGCTTTATGTCAGAAGTTGCAACCGTCCAAGTCTCTATTCCATTCCCTTTTAACACAAGAAGGATTGAAAACTGAAATTAGTCTATGTAAAATTCTGATACCTTCAAAAGAATTGTAAGGAACAAATTTTGTGGACTTTTGGCCAATCGTTCAAATGTACGCATACTTTTCTACCAATGATATTCAAAATATGGTCCCGAACGGCTATTGTCATGAACACTATTAGTACACACATACATACAAGATACTACCTGCTCAGGAGGCATGGTGTAGTTTCAAAACCCATTCACAATGCTATCTGCAGGAAGAACTGCCCTACCGCATACATCAAGGCCTTTAAAAACAAAGGAATACAGGTGTAACATCCAAATAAAAACATCAATCTATTGCCAAACGTAACAGACCCGACATTGTTCTGTGGGACAGGGGACAAAATTCATGCATTGTTGTAAAGGTCAGCAGCCCAGCAGATATGAAATTAGGGACAAATGTCCAAGAAAAATGGAAGGTTGATGGTGAATTATTGTAGAACTTACAGCACTTATAACCTAACTATAAGTTCTTACTTTTATCTATCATCATAGGCGCATTGAGATATGTATTAACAAATTTACACAAAGGTCTGGAGGTATCCGAGTTCAGGGAAAAGTAGGCGCAAAAGAAATTGACACAGATTCTCCAAATCCAATCTATTAGTGTCTCAGTGAAGATTTGTAAGACATTCCAAAAATTCTTCATGTGAGATTCTTATGTGAATAGATGCGCACACTTGGGTGAATGCATTGGAATTTCAACCAATACACCAAGTCAACCACATATTTACATACACCGGGAAATCTACAAAATCAAAAAGTCTTGTTGCTTTGGGAGCAACTGGCTTGAACTCTCTGAACGGGAACATAATTTCTTCATAATTTTCCATTGTCATTTAAGATTTCGGTCGATTTCTGTCATTATATCACTCATTCAGACACAGTAAATCTTTCTTTGCCATACTGACTCACACAGGCAGTGTGCTATTCGCTAACAAACTTACAGACACACACACACAACACCTCGAGATAGGTGAAAATCCGAGAATTTGAAACAGCATTGTAATGTATTTTATTATTATTATTTTTATAATATGTATGCAGGAGTGGCTGTGTGGTAAGTAGTTTGCTTACCAACTACATGGTTCCTGGTTTATTCCCACGGCGTGGTACCTCGGGCAAGTGTCTTCAACTACAGCCTCGGGCCAACCAAAGCCTTGTGAGGGGATTTGGTAGACGGAAACTGGAAGAATACCGCCGTGTATATGTGTATATATATATATATATATATATATATAT
>NC_069001.1:30295350-30297410 GCF_001194135.2 Octopus bimaculoides
ATATAGATGTATGTATGTGTATATTTATGTGTGTCTGTGTCCCCTCAACATCGCTTGACAACCAATGCTGGTTTGTTTATGTCCCTGTAACTTAGAGGTTCTGCAGAAGGGGCCGATAGGATAAGAACTAGGCTTACAAAAATAAGTCCTGGGGTCGATTTGCCCGACTAAAGGCGGTGCTCCAGCATGGTCACAGTCAAATGACTGAAACAAGTATGAAAGAGAATAAGAGTAGAGATATATATTTATTTTATTATAAATGCAAAACAACACCACGGAGGAATCGATGTAAATTTATATGATAAACCGCTATAGGTAAAACGCGATACGGCGAGGGATTACTGTGTGCCAAGTTACATGTATGGCATTGTTGTGTATAAGACACTCCGTGTAGCGGTGGTTAAATACGTTAATAACGAGAAATACTTCACGGATGGAGTTTTTGTGTTTTGCTAGATAGGTTTCTGGATGACATGTTCTCGTATGGGACCACCTAGCCATATCTGTATGGGACCATGCTCACCAACCGCGGGACCATGCTCACCAACCACATGGTCCCGGGTTCAGTCCCACTGCGTGGCATCTTGGACAAGTGTCTTCTACTATAGCCTCGGGCCGACCAAAGCCTTGTGAGTGGATTTGGTAGACGGAAACTGAAAGAAGCCCGTCGTATATATGTATATATGTGTTTATGTGTTTGTGTGTCAGTGTTTGTCCCCCCAACATCGCTTGACAACCGATGCTGGTGTGTTTACGTCTCCGTAACTTAGCGGTTCGGCAAAACAGACCGATAGAATAAGTACTAGGCTTCCAAAGAATAAGTCCTGGGGTCGATTTGCTCGACTAAAGACGGTGCTTCAGCATGCCCACAGTCAAAAAGACTTAAACAAGTAAAATAGTAAAGAGTATACACGTAATTATATCATGTGACATATAACGGTGCATGAATATGTGACACGCGTGTGTGTGAAAGAAACGGACATGGGGTTCTGTCATTTATTGTTTTTGAAATTAATTTCAGATTCTGATGACAAAAAAAAAAAATGCATGCAAGAGCAATATGTCTCGAACGACTTTGAACATGAATTAAAAAGAGTAAAAAAAAAAAACTCTATCTTTGTTTGCTGCTATGACATATATTTCAATTATTGTATGACAAGTAGTTGTGTGTGTGTATAAACATAGCGTGTATATACACCAAGTTGAATGCGTTTTTATTCGTATCTGTTCGTTTCTCTTCGTTTTAAGACACATGATCATTGTATTAGTAAAATAATATTAGACGAAGAGTTTATAATCTAGAAGTACAAACGTAAAAATAAGTTGTCTCTATAAAATATTCATTGAGTATTTTTATCTGATTTGCGTTTTTCCTTCTTCTTCTTCTTCTTCTTCTTCTTCTTCTTCTTCTTCTTCTTCTTCTTCTTCTTCTTCTTCTTCTTTAATTCGCTATTACTATTTACTATTTTTTTTCTCTCTCGAACATATTTATTTCAATTTATTATATTTAGATTTTGTTTTAAACCTTTATTCCATTTTTTTTTTTAGTTATTTTTTTCAGAAAATAACAACAACAAAACAAATATACAGAATTGTTTATTCCTGTACTGATTGATTTGTTTAGTTTCTTCTGGGTCATATTTATTTCAATTTGTATTATATAGTAATGTTTACTCTCCTTATTTTCCAATCTGATTTAGTGGAGACAGACACACAAAATAATCAGCCGCACTTCACTGAATAGAATTTGAAAATCAGATTAACGTTTTACTGTGTTGTTCTGTTGGGGCTTTATTTACGTGTAGTTTTATGCGGATTATTCTTCTTATTATTATTATTATCATGTTTATTATTATTATTATTATTATTATTATTATTATTTGTTCGTTTGTTTATTTTATTATTTTAGATCATTTCTATTTAAATTTTCTCAATATATTTACTTATATTTGTAACTATCTCTTACCTGTCTCTCTCTCGCTCTCTCTCTCTCTCTCTCTCTGTATATATATATATATATATATATATATATATATATATATATATATATATATATATAT
>NC_069001.1:30297555-30299156 GCF_001194135.2 Octopus bimaculoides
TGCTTTTAGCCCCAGGAGGACATCTCCTCCAGCTGGCTTATCGACACACGACTGTGTCCTAACTCCCTTGGCAAACAGGACACAGTCGTGTGTCGATAAGCCAGCTGGAGGAGATGTCCTCCTGGGGCTAAAAGCAACAGTAACATCCACCCCTAGGGGTCAGCCACACTTAAGTGGCAATATACTACACTTTATATACATATAGATATAGATATATATATAGATAGATGTGTGTGCATATATAAATATTTATATATATATATATATATATATATATTCATACACACACACAGATATACAGATAGATAGAGATGTATACACAGACATATATGTGTGTGTGTGCACGTGTGTGTGTAATATACGTGCATATGTAGCACATAAAACATATATGAATGTTTGTTTTATATATAAAGAGAATATATATCGTGTGGGTCAGCATGTATTAGAGAGTGTACGCATATAAGCATGGAAATATATAACTGTAAGGTCCAGGGATACAAGTGAAGGAAGTTTGTAATCTTCCAGCAGTCCATGACAAGCATAGAAAGCAATACGTGAACTGTGTACGTTGATGAACAATTAAAAATCTATTGGCGTAGAATTTTATCTACTTTTTGCAATATCGATGTTAGAAAATTCGGTAAGCTGAAAGTTTCTATATAGCTCAAGGTTATAAACTAGAGTTGCTCTTAATGCGAATAGAAGTCCAAAATAAGGGAAGAGAACAGGTGAAATCTTACATATGTTTCCTACCTAGCTGATCCTCTGATCTACTTATTATCCAATGAGTGTTGCTGAGCTAACTACTCATGAAGCCGAGAGTACATTAATTATATGTACGTTACATTGTCATTCGGGAATTGCATTTTGACTCACCGAGAATGGCGTGGAATTTTACACACTTTTTCTCATATCGATGTTACAAGGAAATTCGATAAGCTAAATGCTTCTGTATAGCTCACGCTTAGAAACTGAAGTTGCTATGAATGTGAATGAAAATCCAAAATGTAGGATTGGAAAAGGTAAAATCCTGGCTACGTACGAAACAGAACGTTCATGAAGTGTAAAAAATAGGGGAAGAAGGGGTGAAATATTTGCGAGTGGGCATCGTAAAAATGGTGTTGAGAATGAAAAAGGAGAGGTGGAAGAAAGAGATGGTTTTGGGTAGATGCTTTCTAACTTTCGGGGGAAAAGAAAGGTTGTTATAAGTATTAAGCTACGGTCATTTTACTATGTCAATAGTAAATAAATATATTGACACACCCATGCTTACACATGCACCCAGGACAAAACAAAAATGTCTCAATTAAATGGTCAAGAAGAAAGGAAAGGAAGCGGCCAAATATTCAGTATTAGGAACGGGGTGAGATTATAAGGAAAAAGATGAAAGAGGATGAAAGAGGGGGAAGGGGAGTAGAAAGTTGTAGTCTTTAAGAAAGCAACGGTTATTAAGATTATTAAGTTGGAATGGCTATAGACATTGGTGTAGAAGTAGGCACTGGTACTGTCTGGCGCTTGCTACATCATAGTAGGGATAGATAGATAGATAGATGGATATATATATATATATATATATATATATATATATATATATATATATA
>NC_069001.1:30299242-30301047 GCF_001194135.2 Octopus bimaculoides
AGAGAGAGAGAGAGAGAGAGAGAGAGAGAGAGAGAGAGAGAGAAAGAAAGATGGTGAAATGGACAGACGGATGGATGCCTGCATGCATTTGTTCAGATTTTTTCAAGTTATTTATTGACACCGAGTAACATTGGCTTTTATTTTTTTAATCATACATTTACAAAATTGAACAGTCGGCACCTGATCTTTGCATACTTGTCTGTGAGTAACAACTTTTACATAGACTCTTGAGTTTACGAGCTGTTGATTGCAAACTCAAGAATTTAGAGTATATGGCACAAAAGTACCACCTATACTCAAAAGTGTACATCATATGGTACACATTTCGTGGTGAAATTCATGCCTGTCAGCAAAGTGTTGCCGGAGAGTTATGCCAATGACTGGGGAATCGCTGACGGATTAATTTGGTGCAGTTATTGTTCTTGTTCTGCATACATTTACCATTATTATGAGTCAATATAAGGGAGAATATGCAGAAAGGCTAAGTAGTTATCACAAATGCGTAAGTGGGAAGCATTAATAACTTTAATATATAATAAGGTAAAACTTAATATCTGTTAATATCTTCAAGAGCATTTACCGATATCAGCCAACGTCCTCTATCCTGTTCTCACATTTCATACTGAAAATTTTAAGCTATTTATGGTAATGATATTCTACTCTCAGTAGATAAATCCGCAATAAGATGAATGCAATTGGTTATGTTAGTGCATCAAGTATATCAAACTTTGCTATTATTTTTCCATTTGAAACTTTCTATATCTCGCATTTCGTTAATGAACGTGTTTGAAGCATACGTACCAAGCCATTATTATATATATGTATGTGTGTGTGTGTGTGTGTGTGTGTGTTTGTGTGTGTGTGTGTGTATACGTTAGACACTTAATACCCATACATTTTTCTCTCTACGCTTTTCTCTTCCCATTTTTCACCTATTATCCCTTTTTCTCCACGAGCGTAGGCTGAAACAATTTTCATAGCTCAGACTTTTTCATTGTTCCCTAGCGACAAACTAATACACCTGCCTATTGTGTCCTCACTTGTCTTTCTCTTTTCTTTTATCTACATTTGAACCAGATAGATAGATAGATAGTTAGATAGATTTAAGGCGGCGAGCTGACAGAAACGTTAGCACGCCGGGCGAAATGCTTAGCGATATTTCGTCTGCCGTTACGTTCTGAGTTCAAATTCCACCGAGGTCGACTTTTCCTTTCATCCTTTCGGGGTCGATTAAATGAATACCAGTTACGCACTGGGGTAGATGTAATCGACTCAATCCGTTTGTCTGTCTTTGTTTGTCCCGTCTATGTTTAGCCGCTTGTGGGCAATAAAAAAATAAGATAGATAGATAGATAGATTCGGTAATGTTGCTGTATGTTTCTCACTGAGAGATGTAAAACATGTTGTTTTTCTCTATACGAGATCAACGGCTGTATGTCGCTTAAAGAATATATAGTATTTGCGAGTGGAGACAGCTTTTATCAACAGCCAGTGATAGTCTCACACTGACGAGGCGTAATCATCCAGAAACCACGGTTGCCTCACTTGCAAACACTATACGGAAACAGACTGTGTGTCAATAGCCAGCTGAAAAAAGATGTTTTTCCCTGGGCCTAAATAATAGTAACATCGTCCTTTATAGTACTGCCACATTCTGTTGGCAAATAAAATTTACTATTCGGTACTGTTACGGCATGTCTCTCGCTGAGAGTTTTCAACTAGTTATATATATATATATACACACACACACACACACATATACATATATATATATATATATATATATATATATATATATATATATA
>NC_069001.1:30301319-30304112 GCF_001194135.2 Octopus bimaculoides
TGCGTAATCATCCAGAAACCACGGTTGCCTCACTTGCAAACACTATACGGAAACAGACTGTGTGTCAATAGCCAGCTGAAAAAAGATGTTTTTCCCTGGGCCTAAATAATAGTAACATCGTCCTTTATAGTACTGCCACATTCTGTTGGCAAATAAAATTTACTATTCGGTACTGTTACGGCATGTCTCTCGCTGAGAGTTTTCAACTAGTTATATATATATATATACTTACATATATATAATTGTGTTTAAGTACATCATGTGTGTATGTTTATGAAGGAAAATATCTATATGGATGCATAAATAGCTCTTCAGAATGCCTATAAATACACGCCGTTAGACAATTACAAATAATTCTATAGAATTTAGCAAGTCATGCAGTATTTATTTATATAAATCAATATATTAATGTGTGAAACTGAAAACATAAATAACTTTATTCTCTTTTTTTTTTTTTTAACACTCTACGAATGAACTGTAACAAAAAGTATGCACCTATTCATTTAACAAAAGAATGATATTATTCCGAGCTAGCAATTTTTTTTTCGGCGCCCATAATGAAACTAACAATGGATTGATTAGCAAACGTAGAAGGGGAAAACAATTGCAAGAAATAATCTGTAGAATTATTCGTCAGAAATACAGAATGTAAGAATTGAATTCAGATATATTGTTGCTTGAAATAAATGTACTACGTGCCTGTCTTGACAGAGAATTAATGAATAATAATATATATTCGTTGGGAGTATTCATAGTTCCACTTTCTTCGTATTCTTTTACTGCTTTTTTTTCGTTTAAGTGATTTCACTGCGCCCACACTGGAGCACCACCTTAAAGGGGTTTTTAGTGGAAGAAATCGACCCCAGGACTTATTATTTGTAAGCAAATACGTATATTTTTGTCGCCTTTGCAGAACTGTTAATTTACGGGGATGTAAACACACCAACCTCAGTTGTCAAGTGATGGTGGGAACACAAACATAGACACAAGGATACACACACATAAATACATACATACATGCATCATTTAAGAAATAGGGATAAAATGAATACAACCAACCTTAGTACCCAAATAAATAAGCTAATTTAGGTACTATATATAATAGGCGAAAATATATGTGACTTTTGTGTGAAAGAAATGTATCAAATTTCCACTTCTCTATTTTAATTATAAACACTAGACAAGAACAGATTACGAGCTGTCCACACTGGATTAATTATACGTTGAAACGATTTAAAGAAACATAACTTAACATCTATAATGATTATACTAATTAAAATAATGTTTGTGATAACTAATGATGTTTATGAAAATAGTACTAATAAATTTAATTATAATAATAATACCCATGATATTTATTGAGGCCATAAACCCAAAATAAGTTAAATGCCTCTGAATAAATACCCCTTAATATATAATTTACTCCGTACAGTAAAATGTAAACAAAACTGCTACAATTAATTGTAATATATAAAAAAATATTTAAAAACCAGGATTCAACTGTAATACCAGGAGAGGTGATTACAAGACCAGAATTCAATTCGGTTTAAAAAGTAACGCAGTCACCTTCAACCGAATAGCAAAGAAGGAAGCTTGTTTGGATTAGTTCTGTTTCAAAATGTCGCAAGGGATAGACCTTTAATGAAATTACAGCGGCCGGGATGCAAAATTGCATACACATCAATGTGCAGTGGCTGCAATAGAAACATATCTTGGTCGTTGTTACGTGTACTGTAGAAAACTATTTAATAAAAACGATTTGGATGTGGGTAACTCTCCACTTTGTTTTCAATTATGTGTATGTGTGTGTGTATAAACAGTAAAATGAGTTCGCACATCAAAATAGCAGGTGAGTGTTACTACTGGTTTAACCCCAGACAGATTGTCCACCAGCTGGTTTTCGATGCAACGTTCTGCACCTCTTATATACATTTATATCACTAGCAGAGGAAACGAACCCCTACTAATGTGGCAACTCGCTTTACTGTTTTGTAAATGTTACTACTTTATCCTTTCTTGAGATTATATATATATATATATATATATATATGTGTGTGTGTGTGTGTGTGTGTGTTTGTATATATATATATATATATATATATATATATATATATACGACGGATCTCTTTCAGTTTGCCGTCTAAGAAATCCACTCACATTAATAAAGCGACCTAAAGCTCAACATAACATATATTTTGTACTTATTTTACTTAAATATTTTTTTTAAATGCCAACGTATTTATAAACGTTTTTAAATATAATATCTTTAGATATTTGCGGGCTTATAAAAATATGTTGCCAAAAGAATGTAATCTATAAATGTAACGTATAAATCTATAATGGTCAAAGGAGAATATATATATTGGTAGCTCGACGTGAATTAAGCAAAGATATAGAAGCCACCTTAGTTCCTCTAAGAATCCAAAATATAGGACGTCCACCACATTAGCATCATTCATAAATGACCTAACAGAAAGAAGTATAGAGTTCAAATTATCTTGGTCCATCTTGGCTCATGCCTCACAATTTAGAAATGGATCCACTAAATGTGGATTGTGTGTCAGGTAGGCATACTTTATTTTGAAAAATGTTAATCATGCCATGTTGAATAAATTTACTGATGCAATTCCGGCTTGCACGCGTAAGATTATCTCGACATTTTTTAGGAAGTTTAAAAATAAAAATAAGAATAAGAATTAGAATATTAATAATGAAAAGGTGTAAAACGAAACTGAAATAAGGATAAAAATAATAATTTAAAATCTAAAACTTAAAATACAATCGAAAATTATA
>NC_069001.1:30304122-30309479 GCF_001194135.2 Octopus bimaculoides
ACTAGTAGATATTATATTATCTAGCAAGGATGTAATTGGTACGAATTGAATTAGGAATGGCTAGTTTTGGATAAGCATGGGAATGGTATTAAAATTGGAAGAAAAATACCATAATGGACTGGTCGAAATGAGACTTTGCACAGGCCTTTAACTGGAATCATCCTATAATATAACTATTATATAAAGGGAATAGTTATTATGTTACAGATTTTTCGAATGTGAACGTGATTTGGATTTATTTGTTTATTTCAGTGTGGATTTTACCTTCTTCGTGAGTTAAAGAAAGGTGTTACATTCTTCTTGAAACGTGAGTTACTGTTATTGTGTTATTTCAAGAACAGTTTTATTGCTTTGTTTCAAAGCTAATTGTTGTTAATTCCCTCGCGCGGGGAAATTGATGTCGAATAGTTATTAAACTGATTGAGTCTTATATAATATCGACGTTTTTATATCTTATTACGTATATATTTTGTACTTATTTTACTTATATATATTTTTAAATGCCTATGTATTTATAAATGTTTTTAAATATTTTTAGATATTTGCTGGCTTATAAAAATATAAATGTCTATATACTTGTATCCTATTAATACTTCTGTTATGTTGAGCTTTATGTCGCTTTATTAATGTCGAAGTAAGTGTGCATATATATTGAATATTCTGCTGGATAATAGGTCATGTCCCTCTAGTTTTCCGCTCGTATTGCCTCCGCTCAAATTATAAATTTGAGTAAATAAATACATGCGTGTGTGAGTGTGTATGCTTGTATGTATACTCACATTCAGATGCGCTTGTATGGATGCTTATATATGTGTCTGTGCTAGGTCTAATGGATACCAACACTTTGGATACCAACACTTTACAATAAAATATTCAAATTATTTACTTAATAACATGGATGCCAAGTGTATTCATGTTTACAGTCGACCTTTCGCTTTGAATACATTTTACGTCATTTCTAATCCACGTGCGTTTGTCTATGTTTCTGAACAACATCGTCGCTTTCCGTAAAAGTGTGTTAGGGTTAGGGAATTCCGACCCTAACCCTAAAACCCTTTTACGGAAACATAAATAAACGCACGTAGATTAGAAATGATGTAAAATGTACTCAAAACGAAAGATCGCCTGTTTACATTTATTTATTCATATATATTTTTATTTAGGCTGAATAACTTATTTATTTTGACTTTTATCCGCGAGTATTTTAGAGATGACTTGCTGTCCGTTATCCCTGTGTTTTTTATCACTGTTTTAACGACAAGTTATATTGGGGTTTTTTTCTAATGTGTATGCAAACCTCATGATCATTTTAAAATATCAATAACCTAAATTTCCCAACCAAACATACTTCGTGCTCAGGGAACTCAATGTATTTCGCTGTGATTTTGTTATGAATTAGTCAGCATTTATTCTGAATTCTTGAAGTTGTATTGTTGTTTCCACCAACCGTTTTCGATTTATAATGCTAATTAGTATGCGATTAAGGTACCCCATTTCCCACAAACGTTCTTAGGCTTACATTGACCTAAAAACATTTTTTTTTAAATATAGAAACTAAAGCATTTTGACTTGAATTCCTTACTCTAGAAAAATAAACGAAGGTATTTGCTGCTCGTTCTTAAATTCTATTTTAATTTCCTAATAAGCAGAAAATGCCTTAATGTCATTATTTCATCCCCATGTGCTATCTTCGGCTGTACATATTTTAAAATTGGATCGATACAAAGATTATTATTTAACCTCTATTCTACCGATGTAGTCTCTAATTCTGTCAGATAATAATTTAGTTATTTGTGTGAAAGGCGGATCGTCGATGTCAGAGTTTCTCAACTAGGGATCCATATGACCTCAGGTTGTCTATATGAGAATTTTCGGGGTCCTTGCAAGCAAAATAAAAAAATTAGGGATCTACAGCTGTTTATTAATGATTCGGGAAAAAACTTACTTTAGATGCCTTTATAACAACAAGCAGCAATATCTCTTTCTCAAACGCTTTACTTAGTTCAATCGACACATGTTAACGTGTGAAAAAACAGAATAGGCACAAGAATAGCTGAGTGGTAAGAAGCTTGCTTCTCAATTACATGGTTCCGGGTACAGTCCCACTGTATGAGGTAAGACAAACGATATAATAATGCTTGGAAGCGTATTTCTTTGAGACTTCATTCAGGAAATTAAATTGACATTTTTATCAGACAGAAGTGTATATATGTTCTACTAACCACGTAACCGTGTGATGAATGAATTTTCTATTAAATAGCGGCACTGTATACTAGCATATAGCTTATAAGAGGTTCACTTCCTCATTAATCACATAATTATTTAAAGCACGCTGGAAAAGCATCGACGTCCCTGAAATCGATGCAATGACCATTTGGCCAGACGATAATCTCTGTCGTTTAATTTTCTTATTTAATAATATTCAGTAATAGTTTGTAGAAAAGGCAAATTGCGTGAAACGTTGCACAGTTTTGTCTGAAAATGTCCCCTCCTTAATGTCAATATCGTAAACGTACTCCTATCTTAAATCCACATAGTCTACTTTCTTTAAGAAACATATCTCTTATTTCTTTTATATCTAACAACAGAGGCAACTCAAGCTTTTCCAATTATGTTTGCTAATGATGGCTTTACTGCTTAATTAAAATATCTGATTATTTCACAGTAACATTAGTATAAATGAGTCAAGTGACATTGGGATATATCTGCCCCATCTCTCTCTCTCTCTCTCTCACTCTCTCTCTCCCTCTCTCACACACACAAAATTCATCTATCATCAGTATGAGAATGAGTTTTATCATCAGCAACATTTTTTTCTCTCTCTCTCTATCTATCTATCAATCTATCTCTCCCTCAGCTCCACTCTGCCGATATATCAAACATATCTATGTAATATGACCTATCACTTTGACGTTATCATTTCTCAACGCACATTTACTCTATTACATCCATAGCTCTGCAAATATCAAATTGTTTGCCATGTTCAGATGGTGGTATCAACAAATCTCTAGGTGATTCCATAATCCAATTAGTCTTGAAAGATTCGTCACCACTTCTTCACATATAAAGAGATCTGTTATTATAAATATCACCACAAATCCTCTTATCGAATTACCAAACCAAGGATTCAATTAATAAACGATTTATAATCTACTCTCACGTCTCAAACGAGCTGGCTTTAACAGTAAACTTCTCACATACCTCCCATAGATTTCATCATTGTTTCGCCATCAAATTCCTCGTCAGTAACCATACAGAATATACGACCACCGTAAACAAATCGAAGTTAAGGAAAACGTCACCGATGCAGCCTTTTTTTTTAAGCCTGTGTTGACCGAACTGGGAAGCTTGTACTAATGCGATTTCACAGAGCACAAGCTACCTCCATGAAACCAATGATTCTATCCCGTCTCTTTCCTTGACATTATCCCTCCATTGTGTTTATCATGCGAATACACACTCCTTCGAAGCCTGTCATCCGACGGATGTGTCAGGCCTGTGACATTCACAGAATCTTTCCTGAGGTCGAATCACAAAATTAATCCCTTGTGACATCACAAAATAACGTGCATATACCTTAAGGAAAAAAAAGGGCCAACCTTTCATGTATGTGACTGAAATTCAGGTTTCCCCTTTCAGACACACGCAGAAACACACCACACACACACACACACATGTACATACGTATATATATATATATATATATATATATATATATATATAAAATAACTTATTTACTTAAATTTCAACATCATTTCTTTGAAGTTTGCTATTTTTCCCTATCCTTCAAAAAATCGGAGACTAAAACATACACATGATCACACAACCATAAATTTCACAGGCGTCATGCTGCCACATGAATGTCACTGTTGCCTGTCACCGAGCACGTGTGCTGTCATCTTTTGACGCGATACAAAATTATCCCGGGAACGTTTTCATACCATCTCGTATACGAATGTATCCAGACATAGGTTTATATATACATGCATATACCGAGGCGTACGGCTTAGTGGTTATAGAGTAGGTGTGATAATCGTAAGATTGTGGTTTCAATTCCTAGAACAGACGAAGCGTTGTTTTCTTAAGCAAAATACTTCATTTCACGTTGCTCCAGTCAACTAATTTGGCAAGCATAAAAAATGATTAACCTCGCAATGAACCGATAATCTCTCTAGTGTGAGAGGGAATATATACGCCACGGAATCCGAGAATCCAAAAACTCTGTCTTAAAACGATGTTTCAAGGAGAAAATAAGTGTAAGACGAAAATGTAATATATAGATGTACAGTTAATATGCGGATAACGAATTATTCTATGTCAATGAGATATCATTAATTTTCAAGAGGGGGTCTGCAAATCATTTGAGTTCATTTAAAGACAGAAATAAAAGGTTCCAAATGTGTCTTAACAAATTAATCTGGTCTTTTAAAGGCAGTAAACAACACTACACCATTAAATGAACGTCAAAACCACACTGACCTGGAATCAATAGATGTGACATATTTTTACAAGACTTTTACCGGTTATACACACACAAATTCTTGACAGGAACAACCTATGAGATACTTGCAAACGAGGAAATTCGCATTTGTCGAGTATAAGTTAATAATTATCATTTTAAAAAATGGAAGGATTTGATATAATGCACGAAAAATAATTATCCAATACAAACTTGAAATTGAGATTGTTCGCGTCTAACTTTACGGACAGCTCTACATCATACAACGCAGAGTAGTTAAAAGAAAATCTTTAAACGGCGAAATTGAAGGATATGAAGGGAAGACCCTGAAGATACTGCACCGGTTTTATAGTAGGGTTGGTCTAAATAATTATATAAACTGAAGAACTAAAAGTAACGCTATGCAAAATCTTACAAATCCTTATTCATAAAATATATATGTATGTATGTACATGCATGCATATATGCACTCACACATACACACGTACACATGTACGAAGTTGTTTGTGTATTATCTCTTACATGGGTTTCTTTCGATATAATGACATGTAGCCCTACTTCACCTCAAGATCTCAGTTTGCAGGATGGAACGTTCGATATGTGATTATAACCTTCCGGGTTTATTTGAGAAGTAATTGTTATCTCGAAGTAAGGAGGTAAACCCATCCTTCAAAAGAGCGCAATGAATGAGCCTTATTAGATTTACATGTGCAATATTGAGAAATCGGTAATATTTATAACGTTATAAAAGATACATGACATTTACGGAATTCCCTTCAATATTTATATGAACACCACGGTGGATCGTTATATTGTTAAGTAGATCAATAACATCAGGAATATTTCAAAACACACACACACACACACACACACACACACACACACACACACACACACA
>NC_069001.1:30309972-30313182 GCF_001194135.2 Octopus bimaculoides
ATATATATATATATATATATATATATATATACTTAAATACATATATAATTATATATATACCTATATATGTACATATATATATACCTATAGCTGTGTATATATATATACATACGTGTTCGTGTTTGTGTGTGGCGATATTATACACATATATATCTGTATGTATATATATATTTGCATTAATTGATTATATACCTACTCTTAACTACTGAATGATAATACGTTCGTCAGTTGACAACCTAATATATGTTGTCGTGTTATTCATGACGTGATATTGGAGAAATATGTTTCTTTTTATGTATATTACTTTGACCGTGCCTTGGAGATGATTCATACCAAATCAGATAATTTCAACAAGAAAAATATCACGCGAGAATTAACGACTTTTGTTTAGTAATTCTAGAAAAATTGTGTAACGTGTACAGTTTAGCCCTTCAGAAATATAAGTTCTTTCTAGTGGGAGGCAATGACATTTTGATTCGATAATCTTCTTAAAAAAGAAGAATATTGGAATATGTTATCCATGGTGTCATTGGGCTTGTTATATATTCTTATGTTAACTACCCTGCCTTTGAATAAAATGTTTTACCTCAAGGAAATGAATGTATCCCAGCTCCAGTTTATTCGTGTCCAAAATTCATTCGAGCCACGAAAATGTATGAAATTTATTAAATGTTCCTAAGGCAGCGAGAACTGTCTACTGTATTTCATCTACTGTGAGCAGCCGACTGCCGTAAGGAATCATTGTACGATGATAGGAATTTCAGAGCCCTGGCTTTTCGAGTTCTGCTGAAAAAATAATTTGCGAAGATATCATTAAATTAGTTATTATTCAGTGTAATAATTTTTTAAATGATCATAACCCTTTTGCATTCAATTGACTTCTGTACTTATCATCAGTGTATGTTGGCGATTTAGATGAGAGATTTGACTGTTAAGACATACTTAGTATGTCCTTTGATTCATTTTAAACCTTCAGCTATTTAATGCTTTTGGGTGTCCTGCAATCGCCTATAATATTGATATTGTTATTATCATTTTAAAAGGTGTTACACTGGGTAATAACACAGTTAATGACATCTTCGCAAATTAAATATTCTTGAATCATTTTTTTCCCGTGAATTATATATATATATATATATATATATATATATATATATATATATATATATATATATATATATATATATATGCTTCAAGGTCCTTATGTATGTTTGTTACTGCTGTACGATATCTAACAATGTTTGAGTTGGATATTCGTTTCCTAGAAACTATATTTATATTAAATATAGCTTATATAGATAATATGAATTAAATGACTACAGATTTCGTTGTATTATTTTACGTAATTTGTATATCAACATCACTTTCTTATCCTTTTATACTGATAGGATTCTCTCTAATTTTAAAATTTTGTATATTAAGAAAATATTAACTGTATTAGATATGGCGAAGCTAATGAGAAAATATGTTTACACGGCGATGTTTCGATTGGTCTATATATGTATCATATTCATAGATAGAATGTTTGTACTGAAAGCTAAATTCATAAATGGATATTAAACACGGAAAACTGATGGCACACATATATGCATGTAAATGAAATCTCTCTCTCTCTCTCACTATATCACAAGGCAGTATCATAGATATATAAATGAATATGTTGAGATACATAAATATATATAGTTGTTTGTGTATTTTCTCTTACATGGATTTCCTTTCATATAATGACATGCAACCATACTGCACCTCAATATCTCATATATATATATATATATATATATATATATATATATATATATACATACTCGTGCGTTCACGTTGTATTTATATACGCGTATATGTTTAAGTGTTGGTTTAATGAGAAGTTCTAATAGATATACGTTTTTAATAGATGCCCAAGTTTATTAATATATATAATTTCCTATCCTCCAGTACGATCATACCGACAGTGTAGGCATTACTGTGTTGCATGAAGCTAGCCCTCGCAACCGTACGTTTCCGTATTCAGTCCAACTGCATGACATCATGGGCAAGTGTCTTGTGGAGTCATATGGATAGTTGTTAGGGTGTTGAACTCATCATAGTATAATGCGTAGTTTCCTCGAGCAAAATACTTCATTTCCTAGGACTTATTCGTTGTAAGCGTAGTAGTTATTCTGCCGGTTTCTTTTGCAGAACCTCTAAGTCACGGGGACATAAAATCACCGGCATTGGTTATCAAGTGATGGATGGGGGACAAACACACACGCAATATATATATATGGCAAGAAGAAAATGGAGGGAGTCCAGAGGTAGTATTCATCAGCTGTTAGACATTATAATAGTCTATTTATTTATCTAAAACATTTTTGATAATATGTATATATATATATAGATAGATAGATAGATAGATAGATAGATACGTACAGTACGAATAATATGAATATGTATGGAATCGACGATATCCCATCGAATTAAATTCAGGACAAGGTAAAGAAATCAGTTCCAAGATGAGGTTACAGAGCGGTTAGTATGCCGGAAATGCTAAACAATAATTCGTCCGGCTTCATGTTTGGCGTTCAAATTACTATGACGTTTGCTTTGCTTTTCATCATTTCGAGTTTCTTTTCCAGAATTTCAGGCCTCAATGTCTCTAGTAGAAATATTTATTATTATTATTATTGAAATACACATCGGTTTCGCGTGAAGGGCGTAGAACATAACGTATGTATATATTTGTGTGTTTCGATATGTGTGCACTTTCGTATTTGATATTCCCTGCAAGTAATAAAAGTTAATGACCCAAATATATTGAAAGCGATTAACAACACTGAATACCTAGCTTCGATGTGCACAACCAACTGGAATGTTCCAAATAAGAACTGAACTAAGACTTCACAAACTACTTCCAAAACATGGGAACAGCTTTCTATTAGTATTGCTGCATTGTTTTCTGGTAGCTCCATCGATCAAAATCTTACAGTAAGTAAAAAGAATAAAACAAAGAAAGTTCTGCCAGCTCTTATCAGTTAACGTGAAGAATAATGTCAATGTGACCAGGAATGTATTTGAAGCAAATAAAAGAATAATGTGTCGGTTAAGGTCACAGTTACAGGAGGTTACATAAGAGCATGCGTACAAACGATATGTGTTTGTGTCAGTGTGTGGCACAGAATGCGTGTTCGGTTATTTCTGTATATATATATATATATATATATATATATATATATA
>NC_069001.1:30313282-30316888 GCF_001194135.2 Octopus bimaculoides
ACACACACACACACACACAAACACACTCGCATACACACACACACCACATTCGGTTACGTTTTGCATAACTTTTCCCATAGTTTATGACATGTCTAATTGCTGTTCTTTTCCATTTGTTCTATTCTATCAGATGGTACACATTTATTTTTGTTACTCACTTTATTGCGTCCATAATTCTTATATTGTTTTTTGTATTACTTAGAATAAATTTTGATACATTTTTGTTTCATTGCTTTGTAGTAGCCATTCATTTTTTCATTTTGTTTTTAGTTGTTGTTTTAATTACAGTTTTTATTATGATGGATTTATTTTAGTTTCACATTTTTATATATCGATTGGATCTGAGTGTCATACCTTTTACCAAGAATAATTTTGATCAGCTGGTGAATTGCTTGCATAATGTCTTTAATGTTAAATAATGCAACGCATAACGCCCTTTTTTTCCTCTTTCCATGTTCGTATCCATTGTACATTGAATACGTGCGTGCTCATGTTTGCAAGGCTCCGAATACATACTTTCGTTCGTTTCCTTAATTTTTTTTTTTATCAGTTACAATGTTATTGCCTCATTGATATGTATTATAATAGCAATAGTAATGACTGTATTAATAATAATAATAATAATAATGATAATAATAATAATAGTAATAATAATACCAATGGTTTCAAATTTTGGCACAAGGACAGCTATTTTGGGGGACGGGATATGTAGATTACATCGCTCCCCAGTGTTTCACTGGTACTTAATTTACCACCCCCGAACGGATGAAATGCGAAGTCAGCCTCGGCAGAATTTCATCTCAGAACGTGGCGACAGGCGAAATACCACTAAGAATTTTGCCCGGTGTGCTAACGATTCTGCTAGCACGCTATACTAATAATAATAATTATTATTATTGTTATTATTATTATTATTATTATTAAATTTTTTGCCATACGTGCAGGTCGGGTGTGGTGGGGTTGAGTCAATTACATCGACACCAGTCTGCAACTGGTACTTTTTTATCGGCCTGAAAGAATGAAAGGCAAAATTGACCTCGGTGTAATTTGAACTCAGAACGTAGCGACAGGCGAAATACTGTTCTTATTCATTATTTATTTGTTCAATATGAAGGCGGTGTGATGGCAGAAACCTTGGCACGCCGGGCAAAATACTTAGAGGTATTTCGTCTACTACTACTTTATAAGTTCAAATTCCGCCGAGGTCGACTTTGCTTTTTATCCTTTTGGGGTCAATAAATTAAGTTCCAGTTCCGTACTGGGGTCGATCTAATCGACTGGCCCCGTGTCCAAAAAATTTAGGCCTTGTGCCTATGGTAGAAAGGATTATTTGTTCAATATGTGTATATGTGTGTGTTTTTGAGTATGTCTGTGATTGAAACAATGTTTTCCCGCACTACTAACTTATTCGTTTGAGTGTGCATTATTCTATAGTAGTACGGTTCGTAGAAAAACAGATACAATGTTAGAGGAGAAATAGCGTGTAATTCGTAGAAATATATTTTATTGTTTGAAATTAAAATCCCGCAGCTTTCATTTCCATTGCCACTCGTGAAAACCTCGCAAACTGAACGTAGCTAAAGCGATTATAAACATAACAAAAATGGCTCGCTTTGTGCCTATAGCATAGATAATCATTACCTACCATATTATTTGATGTTACGTGAGGTACGCATTTGCTTCTCCTGAAAACGTTTTTCTTTTTCAATTTATTCTCCGGAGAAAATTTTGACATTAAACATTAGTAGCAAATTTTGCTTGCTGTGTGAGAAATTATTTCAATTTACCTTTCCCTAGAAACACCGACATTATTCATTCTCTTCATTTAAATTTGTCACTTCCTAGAAAATATATGTATCGCATATACATTAAGACAAACATTATTATTAATAAGATGTTCTCAAAACTGGTATTGTGTACAGAGAAATCCGAAAGATGAGAAAATATGAAATCTTTTAAATGAAGATTGAAAGTTATTTTAAACATATACTGTCAAATTTCAACGATTTTGTCAGAAATATAATTAGCAATGAAAATGCAACTATATTAAATTGATCGGCATATATATTTATATTGATATTCGGAGAGTAATAGTCATATTTAGATAAGCGTATATATTAATAAATTTCTTTGAAGTTAGAATAATTACATCATCAAAAACTTGGAAAGGATTTTTCTCCAGAGAAATGATATGTACAATATTGTGTGTGTAATATGATCATATGAAACTGAGTCACAAAATGTTAATAAATATACATAATACATGTGTGTGTGAAAATATATTCACACACAACCACAGAAATACGAGGAGTTGCTGGAAAGTTCCTGGCTTTATGGGTATCACGAAAGGCCTGTGTGGAATCCCAATCTTCTGAGTTCTTTTGCAGGACTTAGAAAACCTGAATGGCCACTATAATAATTGTATGAATCTGAGGAGAGTATATGCTGAACAAAATAATAATTATCTGATCCCGGTGTATTTTCTATTACCCCAAACCAGGAATTTTCAGCACACCCTCGTGAATATATATATATATATATATATATATATATTAAATTCGATTAGAGCTTGTTTTAACATCATAAAGGGATGGTTTCATCCAAGAAAATACTGGTTTTATACCTAGTATTTTGGGGAAATTAATTTGATGATTAATTTGTTGTTAATAATAAACTATTATCAACTTCCCAATTTCCATTTTCTTTTTTTCCTTTCTTTACACACACACACATACACACACACACATATATCTATACTTACTGAGAGAGTGACGGGAAGCTAATGTATGTAAGTTTGTGTGTGTTTGCGTTTGTGTATCAGTGTTCTTCAACCACGAATCGCTCGAAAACCGGTGCTATTGTGTAAATTCGCGATTCGGTAACAGAAACCGCTACACTATCTATGATATGCAAATATGTCGGCAAGAACTTCGGTGCGCAAAGTGATATTATACATGATCCTGACGTGTCGATATTTTTCCATATTTGTATTATAATAGCAAAGCAGTGTATTGTCACACATATTATCCAATAAAATAGTAACGCTAGTCTCAATGAATAACGATGGAACAGTTGTGAAATTATATAATACAACGAACTGTTCACTCCATTTTTTTTTTGTGTGAATAATGCCTAGTTACGGCTCTTTATATATCATCAGGAACATTACCTATTTCCGAATTATACTTGTGTCTGATATCCGGTACTCGTGGACGTGTTTAGGAAATGAAACTCCAAGATCAAAACCAAAATGAATTGAATATAAATAAATATGTATTGTGTGCGTGCGTGCATGTGTTATTTCAAAATTTTGAGTGCATTGAGATCTGCTTTTTCAGTCTCTCTGTCTGAGATTCATACTATATTTCTAATTATGTGAAGTGCAGTTAATAGTAGGTGTATGTGTTTGCGTGATGTAAAATCAAATACGTTAGAAAAAAATATACGAAATTCTATAGGCTTTTGATAAGCATTTCGAAGATCCTTTAACAAAACAATTGGGTTTTTGAATCAGTGCTTCAACTTTACTTGAAATATATACATATGTAAAAATACACACACACACACACACACACACACATACACACACACACACACACACACACA
>NC_069001.1:30318309-30323336 GCF_001194135.2 Octopus bimaculoides
AGACTGAATGGCACTCATAAAAAAATAGAAAAAAAAAATAGAACCATTTGGGAAAGAAATAATTTCTTTTCTTTTACTTTTTTTTTAACTTTACAAATATCGATAAGGTCAGCTTAATTGTATTTATGTAGTAAATCTCTATACGTATATGTTTATCATTTTCGTATATCTATATATGTCACTCTATATCTCTTTGTATGTATCTCTCTCCATAGAGACATAGATAGAAAGACGGAACACACACATATATATATATATATATATATATATATATAGCATATTCTGTTATAGCTACTGGCGTAAATCTTCTCTAATTCTGTATTATATTTTATGTTAGATTTATATACCATTTTTTATGATAGTAAATAGAGTTAAATATTCTATATTTTATGTCTGTCATTGGTAGCCCATTTTCTCATTTTTAAAATATATATCCCTACATTAATTGGACGTATTATGTTTGATGTTTGTACGATCTCCATGATTAGACAGTAGTTACATGAACAGAATGCCTCACACTTCAAATCATTTACGTCGTTAAATCATGGATCTCAGCAGCAAATGTGAAACAAAATCGAATTCATTTGTTGTCCGTATAACGTTTAGACACGCTACAGTATTTAGTACGCTTTTACTTTATTTATTCATTATTTTTTTTTTTTACTTACAAACACTATTCATGAGAAGGCCTTCGCTCTTATCCTATTCTTTATTTTACCAAACAAAGCATCTGCCATGTCATGAAGTCAGAGTTCCAAAGATTTATCAAAGCAAGTGCAGTAATAAATATTCAACCAGGATGTGTAAAGTGTAGATACAATACATTAAAGAATTGGAAGAGGTCTCTTCCCGATTTCAGACATGACACATGAGGATGTCAGTGTAAATCAAAGGTTCTCAACTGGGGTCCATATAAGAAGTTGGAGTCTCTACGTATGTGATACAATACATTGGTTGAGCCATGGTGATTTTTCAGGGACTATGAAAAGATTGTGCTTAAGACCAGTAAAGTTTATGTGCAATAAACTTGTTATTCATTCACAATGCACAAAATATTTTATGCAAGTTCTAATAATATTTGATTATATAAATACAGTAGTATTTTATAAACATCGAATGGCGATGGGATCCTATGAATTAAAATAGAAATCAGCGGAGGTCATAGGCAAAAAAATGTTTGAGAAGCCATAAACAATGAACCAAATAAGTATGATTGGAAAAGTTTAAATTCAGAACCACTGCAAACTGATGCTACAGTATATCCGAACATCCCAATGTATTTGCAGCATCCGAAAAGTGTCATTCTTTAGATTCTAATAAATGACACTTTTCGGATAGGGGGTGATCCTCAACTATTTTTGTTTACTTATGGACTCGTTTGATTACTGTTTTATTTCCGTGGATTCCCATGGTCATTCTATGTTTAAAAACTACTTCTGTAAATACTGTTTTCAAAATTCCTTTTATATCTTTCATTCATTCGCTTGTGAATGTTTTGAATATCACTCTATTATGGAATATGTTTTAGTGTCTGGAAACATGTTGAACTGTGTGAAGCATGAATGAAAGGAAATTAGCTGTTTCTTGCAATAAATACACCTTGAACTTCTTTTTTCATGGACACTTAAAATAATATGGTGGATCCTCAATATACTATTTTTCGTGTGTGGCTTCAATGGACCACCATTTGGGAACCGGTGTTTCGAACAGAATTCCTGTACAAGGTAGCAGTAGATAATTAATGTTGCTATTACTATTTTATATTCACTGACTAATAGATAAACATGCAGGTATATATCTCTCTATTCATATGTGTGTAGTAGAGGTGCAATGGCCTAGTGGTTAGGGTAGCGGACTCGCGGTCATAGTTTCGCGGTTTCGATTCCCAGACCGGCGTTGTGAGTGTTTATTGAGCGAAAATACCTAAAGCTCCAGGAGGCTCCGGCATGGGATTGTAGTAAACCCAGCTGTACTTTTCCACCACAACTTTCTCTCACTCTTACTTCCTGTTTCTGTTGTGCCAGTAATTCAAAGGGTCAGCCTTGTCACACTGTGTCACGCTGAATATCCCCGAGAACTACGTTAAGGATACACGTTAAGGATACACGTGTCTGCTCAGCCACTTGCACGTTAATTTCACGAGCAGGCTGTTCCGTTGATCGGATCAACTGGAACCCTCGACGTCGTAAGCGACGGAGTGCCAACAACCAACAATTCATATGTCTGTGTGTGTGTGTGTGTGTGTGTATGCGGGATTTTGTGTACGTTTGTGTGTCCCTTATTTCGTAAATGTTTGGGAAGGTGTCATAAATGTATAGTCTTGTTCGTACTCAGTTCTTAATTTAATTAGATAGTCAAGTTATGTACATTGATAATATCTTAAAACTGCCCGTTTTCTGTGTATTACATGGTTTCGTTTAAATTTATATTATTTATTTGTTTATTTCTATCATATCTTTCACCTGGCTCCTGACTGACTTGCAGTATCTGAAATTACCAATTTAATTTCCGACGTTCTCTTGTATCACAAGCAATAAATATATCTTGACGTTGATGTATTCCATCAAATGAACACATATCCAGCTAAAGATATTGCCTTTTACTTAATCGCTTTAACTCTTTACATTAGCAAGGAAATCTCACTGTAACATCTTAAATGAGATAAGAAAGATTAGATAAAAATAATCTTCTATAAGACTTTAAAAAACAAGAGCCAGATATAATAACGGATAAAATGCTTTTAATCGTACAACTCTTCATTCAAAGTTGAGCGTTTAATGAAAGCAAGTACAGCAACAGCAAAATTGATTGTAACGAAGCATTATACAACTGCGGAGACATTACCTAAATGCTTCATCTTCTTACAAATAAATGTCAAACCTCACTCATACCATAGAGAACACATCTAAAATAAGGAAATGACATAATATATAATGGAAGGATACAGAATACGCTGTCTAACGTTAATTGACGTGGCTGTCATGCGCTTAATTCTAGTCAGTATAATCACACTTTACTCTAGGTAAACCACTATTAAATTAACGAGAATAGATTTACATAGGAAACAACGAAGCATTAACTAGGTGTAGGTGTGGTTAGGTGGAACGAAGGTTTCTTCGCAAATATGTGGTTTCCGGTTCGGTCCCACTGTGTGGTACATTGGGCGAATGTCTTCTACTCTAACCTCGGGGTGACCAAAGCTTTGTGAGTGAATTTAGTAGACGGAAACTGAAAGAAATGTTCTCTCTCTCTCTCTCTCTCTCTCTCTCTCTCTCTCTCTATATATATATATATATATATATAAGAGAGAGAAAGAGAAAGTGTCTTTCAGTTTATAAAGGATATTTTACATTTATACGACGGCTACGAAATTCCAACTCATACCCTCCAGATACAGGTTTCAGTACTCTCACACTAACCTAAACGGCCCACTAACCGTTTTGATCGTCTCGAGAAATATGAAAACATTTTTAAAACTTTGTGTAGGCCTCTGAGCAGGTATTCGCCAAGCTTTTGGCAAAATTTGATGCAGATTGCCTGCTCAACTTTATCTGTCATGATCAACGCGAGAATCACACGCTGCACGCCTTTCTTCCAAGTACTGTTAACAGAGGAAGTGTGGGAGAACGTTAAAACTTAGTGCGCATGAACAGCAGAGTCGAAGGTCAGTTTGTGCCAAACGGCTTTACTCTCCATGCTTTAACATCTGATACTAATTTAACAGTCCGGATACCAATTGATCAGACCACCTATACATAACTATATCTCTACAAATAACATCATCAATTTGAAAAGAAATTGTTATCTTTCTCCCTGTTTCTCCTATATTTGTACGTGTGGTTATATGATTCTATAGCGTTCATTACCTCTTTTGTCTCAGTCAGTCTGAGATATCCTATCATTTCTCTTTTTTGCCATAATATTTCCTCGGCTTTACATCTCTTCCTTTAACTGAAATCCTGTTTTACTGGCGTCAGAGATATTAGCGGTACGTAAATATAAGTGCCTTAATATAAAAGACACTAAACGAAGTCCTAAAAGTGCAAGAAGATTCATTTTTTTCACTGTTTAAATTACTATCTTAACACGGTTTGTTATATGTGTGCATCCACCTGTCGTCACGCATACACTCTTTTGTAAAAACAAATTACATAAGACAAACTAAGCTAGAAAACATTGTAAACATAATTATCAATATATTTTCTCATAAATTTCATAAATAATTATGACGGTAACGAGATAGTCATTCACTCCTACCTCAAAAGGAACAAAAAATAGTTTTAAAAAAGAAAACAAGGGGCTCTTAATAACAGTAGTTTTAAATACCAGATACAAACCCAAACCATCCAGTTTTCTATATCAAAGAACGATAACACCAATTCATTTTGTTAGTAAGTTTATTTCTTCAGGTAGTTTTATTCAACATTTATTTCATCTTTGTTGTTATTCTTATAATAATTTTATTTGTTGATAATGTTGTTTCTGCTGTGTTTTTAATGTTCTAATTATTACTTTGGTTGCTTTGATTGTTGTTCATTATTTCCGGTTATCTTTTACAATTTTTGAAGTAACAGTTGTTAATATTATATTCTAATTTGAACTGTAAATAATTATTTGTTATATTATTTATACGTCTTATTATATTTGTGGTATACAGATATATCTTGAAGCAACTCTTGTTTGTTTAGATTATTTGTATATTCTGTTTTTAACGTAAATTGTACTCGGCGTGTTTAGTTTGTTTTTATCCTGTTGAGCGATGAAACAAGCAAGCTACGGTTGACAATCTTTCGCGTTCAGACAAAAAGAACGAAAAAAAAAAGTAATTTATTATTCACTTCGTTTACAACGGTACAAATTTATTTTAGAACAGCTAGCATGCTGACGTGTATTAAATTATATACTAGCGACAGTCAGAATTCTTGATGATAGAACGATAGAGGATACTTTAATAATTATACTTAACTATGTATGTTAGTGTATATATTTGTTTCCGTATATATATATATATATATATATATATATAT
>NC_069001.1:30323922-30339597 GCF_001194135.2 Octopus bimaculoides
CTCTCTCTTTCTCTTTCTCTCTCTCTCTGTCTCTCTCTTTCTCTCTCTCTCTTTCTCTCTCTTTCTCTCTCTTTCTTTCTCTCTCTCTCTCTTTCTCTCTCTCTCTTTCTCTCTATCTATCTATATATATATATATATATATATATTAGATCTCTCTATGCAAATATATATATATGCATGTATACATAGAAATACATATGAATGAATGTGTGTGTGTTGAGCACACGAGCGTCTGTGTGTGGTGTGTAGGAAACAGCCTTCCATTACAGTGCAGTTATACAATATTAAGTTCAAGTTTAAACATTTGTATAATGGATTTTTCATATCTCATTATTTGTGCTTTATGTTGAGTGTGTAACAGTAAATTTCCTAAATCCATTAATCCATTAACCTTTCAAGTAATTTCGTCTCTCATCAAGACATTCATGTCATACTAATAATGACGTGTACATTAGAAGAGGTTGCAAAGTGCGACGGTTGTTCAGTTAAAACCGAACAAACATACAACGCCGAAACTAAAATTTGTCATGAATGAGTTCTATTTGACTCAAGAAATATTTAGCCTTTAATGCATATGAATTGTTGAATTTTTGCTATAATTAAAACCTCCATCTTTATATATATATCTAACATGTATTGAGACTTTTACCTGGAAATTAAGAGCAGCTACTTACTAAAAACCGTACAAAAAATACTAGGTGACTCTTAAACAATTTCTTGTACTTGTGTTCTTGTGTGTGTGAAATTTGTATTCAGCCCGACATCTTTATACACAAACATCATAACAAATCTATCGTCAACACACGCTGCTATCTTCTTTAAAATTACCATCCCTTTCTCCGATTCAATGGTTTTTCAGAAGGGCATAAATTTTGGCAGAAAGGATAAAAGGTAAAGTTAACATTGGCGGTATTTGCACTCAGAACGTAAAGTCGACAATATATAGCTAAACATTTTGCCCGGCGTTGTAAGGATTCGGCCTGTTCATTGCCCTCGTAGTATAGAATACATTTATTTCCTAATTGCCCACAGGGGGCTAAACATAAAGGGAACAAACAGTAACAATCGTCCTAACCACGACTGCTGCATTATGTTGGTAAATAATCTTTACCCTATCCTTAATCCTTGTCCCTTTACGTTATAGCTATCAATGAATACGTTTATAAATACATGTGAATAAGTATAGAATTTTGGCAGTAACGATGATTTTTTTTTATATTAAACCTCGTTAGAATTTGTAAAAACATCAACGGTATACGTTTTATTGAGTAAAACCATGCGCAAGTTCATACTTCTTATTTCAATTTTCACTTATAAACTTCGTAATTCCGTATGCATCAATCTTTCTATAAATGAAAATGCTAGCTGTTCATGATTTTTGATTTACATACCTTCTACCGTAAACATATGCACCAATAATTGTTAGAAATATGTTGGTTCTCGTATGTGATGCTCGATGTCGCGTGATCGAATGTGCATAGGTTTATTACTATTTTCAAATTTATAATCTGGAATATCATGCTGAAGAGTGGAAGTGAAATTTTACAAAATTATAATCCCGAAATGCGTCCATGAGTAACTAACGACAGGTTCGTTTCGTTATTTTTCTTCTTTTATCTATGTGAGTCACGAATATCGCTATCTGTTGGAGATATAATTGTAGTAGTAGAATTAGTATTTTAACTGCTATTTCTAAATTTTCGGTATGTTGGTGAAGCAACTTTTGCTGATCCTTAATTATGTTTATACATACATACATTATATATAAGAATTTTGTATAACTATGAACACAGCACAATTCTAACTAAGAGGGTTGCAAAATCTCTTACATGTCTCGAAATAACAGTCAAAACCACGATAAAGCCACTACAAACACTCATATTCTATCTCTTTAAAATAAAGCTATGTTTTTTGTGTCAATATGTATCAATAGAAATATTCTCCTGAAGAGAAGAGTGGAGCCTCTAGGTTCGTAACTTCGAAATTGCAATAGAGAATTAACCTTTTATTTTGAAGTTGTGAATTTTGTCATATCGCCCGCCGACAAATTTATTGTAAAGAGATAGTATATCAGTGTTCCTGGTGGCTTTGACTGCTATTTCTAGACATGTAAGTGTCTTTGCAACCCTCTCCGTTATAATTCTGATTTATTCATAATTATACACACATCCTTTCTAAAATCTATGATTACATGTTTGGACATTAATATATTTATGAATAATTATTAATTATAATTATTGTTTATGAAAAATCTTTCGTAATGTATTTTCACATACCTTTAAGTGTGTGTGTGTGTGTGTGTGTGTGTGTGTATTCGAGGTGAGTGGTGACACATTCTTGGCTTTGGGTAAAGGATAATGCAAGAGGATCACTTTATTATAATTTTATTCAACATATTCCCCTCTCAGATTCACAAATGTGTCTAAGCCCTGTAAAAGAGCTCGGAATGTTGGCCCTGGAACGAGGACTTTGGCCAATACCCATAAAGTATAGAATTTTCAGCATTCCCCTGTATATCTGTATAAATGTTTTTTATGTATACATACATATATAGACAAGTGTATATACAAGTATATATGAAATACCAGAAGTGATACCATGAATACCACCACTTGCAGAACTATTTTCATTTAATAGAGTTTCGGCATTAGTAATTGTGTTTGAGAATATGCGAATTATTCTGGCCAACATATTGTGTTTATGGAAATTAGAATAACCAAAAATAAAAGTAGTCTTGAAATTTTACGCTTAGCCAATGCGATTTATAAAGACTTAGATATTTCCGTTGCAGTATGACGCCGTTTCTCATTTAGCAATCGTCTTTACAAATCGAATGCTACATAACTACGTTTAGTATGAGAACTAAACACTGCTAACACAAGTAATTTGCGTAACAGAATTAACAACCTATTTGTATGTGTTCATTGTTTAAATCGCGCTACATGATTTAGTTATATAAGCGTAACAACAATACCTTGAAATACAATTTCTTAATGGCTATGAAATGTAGGGTATTTCATTGTTGTAGCTGTTCAATGAAATAGAAAAGGCGTCGTCTAGACGATTTCTCTTGAAACTGTCCACAGTGTTTTTGCATATTAAGCAACGCTGACGCCAACGACTGCTTATGTAAGCTGTGAATTTTAGTTATATATTTAACAAATTTTCAAACTCAGCCATCACTAAAATCTTCTTGTATTCTACACATAACTTAAGTGTGTGTCTATACATCAGTACGTATCTGTCGATCTATTAAGCTATGAATATCTATGTGTATATCTATGAATATCTGTTTATATATATATATACCTATTTATCTTTGAAAATTCTACCTATCTACATTGTGTACATATGTATATATTTATATTTGTATACATATACACACACATGCACGCTCACCAAATACACACTTGCACATTTGTATCGAAGTATATGCATATCATATTTATACTCGTATATATACATGTATGTATATGTTTTATGTTTTATCATTTACTCCATTTTCTCAATATATTGCGGCCTTGCTGTAGCACCGCCTTGCAAACTTTTAGTCAAAGGGATGAAATCCAGTAACTTTTTTCATCCGTTACTTTTATGAAACCGCTAAGTTACGGGGGACGTCAATTGGCGGTGGACGACAAACACAAACACATACACACTCATCTATATATGAATCTCTAGAATAGCAAGGCAGCGAGCTGTCAGAATCGTTAGCGCGCCGGACAAAATGCTTAACGGTATTTCGTCTGCTGTTATATTCTGAGTTCAAATTCCGCCAAGGTCGACTTTGCCTTTCATCCTTTCGGGGTCGAAAAATCAAGTACCAGTTACGCATTGGGGTCGATGTAATCGACTTAATCTGTTTGTCTGTCCTTGTTTGTCCCCTCTATGTTTAGCCCCTTGTGAGCAATAAACAAATAAGAATCTCTAGAATAGCAGCAAACAAACTATGGTGAAACCATGCCCAGACAAACGGACTCTTTCGTCACTCTTCTCAAAATTCCGGTCCTCGTCATTTGATTAGAAAAAATATTAGTAACATAATAAACATTAAGATCATACCGCACGCCATTTAGTTTTGCATGTGTCATGCTCATTGACGGTAACGGCGAAGAATGAAGAAGTGATAAAGATAGTGATAAAATATCATGGGAGTAATATGTACAAAAACTTGTATCTACCAATTTATTTGAATTCACTGCTGAGACGTCATAATAATTATGAAGAAAAAAAAGCTAAGTTAATCTCTGTATAACCCTCGTGTCAAATGTCAGTCCCATTCCATTTGCATATTAATTCATAACCATAACAACATTGTGTACTTCTTGACAAAACAACATGCAAATTTAAACATTTACACAAATTTCGCTTGATATGAACAGACTAATTTTACCCAATAATTCACATTACGATTTATGGAGTGTCATTATAAAAATCGCTCAAAATGGAAGCCGTAATTGTGTAGGAGCGAATTATAGAGCGGGGTCATAATGTCTCTACTAAATTATTTGTAAAATGACATGTTTTCAAAAACGCTCACCTTTTGTAACTATGTCAACTTCAACCAAGCGTTCATACAAATTGATTATTCGATTTCTTGTTGCATTTCATAGCTCGTTAGCCTTATTTGAATTTCGCAAAACGATTATAACAAATCCCTTTTTCAAATTACATTATTGGGAGTTATCTCAACCAGTATGATTACAGTTTAGCAGTTTCATCGGTTAATGTTTACAGAGTCTTCCCCATACTCTAATTCACAGATTGTCATTGAATTATTAGTGTCAGTTAGGAATGTTGTATTTTTCCACATTTATAAACTCGATGTTATTTGTAGTGAATAGACAATATACATACATAGATATATATATATATATATATGTATATATATATATATATGTATATATGTATATATATATATATGTCGTTTCTATTTAACGGTATCTCGCCTCTCATTCTGCCTCGCTGTATTGATATGTGTGTGTGTGTGTGTGTGTGTGTGTGTGTGTGTGTGTGTGTGTATATATATATGTAGAGAGAGAGAGAGAGAATTTACAAAAGATGAAGATGGGTGTGTAAACAGCAAACAGATGTATTAGTTGAACGCTCGGGAAGTGAGAAAGTCTTTTGCGTTTCGAGCCTACGTTCTTCGACAGAAAGGAAAGGAAATAAACAGGGAGAGAAAATAAGAAAAGGCTTGTTGGTTAGCGATCTATCATGGGGAATGCCGGACAGAGGGGTCTCATAGGAGAGCGAGGAAGAAGGGGGGATAATAATGTAGTGGTGATCCCAAAACGAAGGTGCGTGTGTGTGTGTATGTGAGAACAAGTATGTGCGTGTGGAAGAGGGCTGGTGATTTTGACGTGTGTGCATGTGTAGGTGTGTAGATGATGGTGTAGGTGCTGCGAAGTGGTCAATGGTAGTGTGTGTGCTGGTGTGGCTGATGGGAAGTGATCAGCGCTAGAGTGTGCGGGGTGGTGTGGTGCTGTGTTGTGTGGTGCTATGTTGTGTGGTGCTGTTTGGGGGTTGGAGGAAGTGAGTTGGAGAAGCAAGGGTGAGCGTCTAAGGAATGGTGTGGGGTGAGATGGGATGTATAGGGATCGTGGGGTTAGAATATGTAGGGGCGGCTGATGAAGGCTGGAAGGTATATCAGCCGAAACGTTCTGTTAACAACAAACAAGATGAGGACAAATATCCGTCAAATGTAAATAATGTAAATTCCCTTCTATTGTATCACTGTAATCGCAGTTAAATATTTTACACAGAAATCTGGAATATTAATATACTTATATAAAATTCTTGTTTGTTCTTTAAACAGATCGACTGTTGTGTTTTTTGATGTTACAAAAATCGCGTCTACGGCGATTCCTTTGTTGTCAGTTCTCGTTCCCCTAATTCCTTTTATTCTTTGGTTACCAGTATTGCATTGAATTCGATTTTATTCTTAGTACTTGATGAACTCGTTTCGGTTGGTGTCAAAACGTTTCTTTTCGTCAATGAATCGATGCCGCTTTTCATAACGAAAGATTCTTTCCAGTTGCGTTAGGAAGTATTGTTTCAGACGGTCTTTGATTTCAGATACTTTTCTAGTTGTTGTTCAATGATTCTGAAGTATAGTCAAACTTTTCTGGTTTTCTGCGGTTATTGATTTCATTAAAGATTAACAGTTCTGACTTTATTTCCTCTTATTTACGCAATGTATTTCCCACATTATTATTATAATTAGTAATAGTAGTGGTTCTTCCTTTGTAGTAGCAGAACTTCCTTTGTTTTCCCTTTCTATTTTCTGTCTCTTATCCTTCGTTCCTAACTGTCACTAGCAAGGTCTCCTTACTTTGGGATAGTTAACTCATTATGCTTTCGAGTTAGATACGCAGGCAGTCTTCCACACGTACCAGTCCTCTTCCTCCATTTTCTCTCTTCGTTTATAGGCGATAAGTGTCTGCATGTGGATGATGGGACTCCATGAATTGTTAGGAGCTCTCCTGTCCATCTTCTTTAGTTCATCTTCTGTCCACTGCAGGATTCCAGCGCCATAACGAACTACTGCGACCTCATGCGAGTCACCGCCGAAAATATGTTTCTGGCATTCAGCTTTGAAGCCAAAGTTTTTCTCACTCGCCTCACGTACTCTTTTTTTGTCTTTTCCTTCATGTCGTGGTGTTTGATCCCATCTGCCTCAAGTATTCCCAGTTTTTTATAGATAGACTGAGGTTGAATTGCTTTCATCATTTCACCACTACACACAACCTCACATATAGCCCCGTTAGACACAGCCCACATCCTACGCAAGAACTTATCAATCAATGGAATAGCACAACTCAAATAGGACATTTCACAAACAAACGGCACACGCCATAGTTTCCAGTGAAATGCAAAACACTCATTGCCGGTTGGATATCCATCTGAGGAACGCAAGTTGCACAGCACTCACAACATGCATATTTGCCACTCTACATTTCCTTAGAATCGATAAATCTATTTTGAAATCCAGTTCATTGCGCAAGCTTTTCCTTTTTACTTGTCAGGAATGCTAAGCTGGCGGAATCGTTAGCACGCTGGGCGAAATGCTTAGCGATATTTTGCCTGTCTTTACGTTCTGGGTTCAGATTCCGCCGAGGTCGACTTTGCCTTTCATCCTTTCGGCGTCGATAAATTAAGCGCCTGTTACGTAATGGGGTCGATCAAATTGACTATTGCTCCTCCCCCAAAATTTCGGGCCTTGTGCCTAGAGTAGAAATAAATATACCTTATGAAGTATTTCCTTTTTGAAATATGAATGCTTCAATATCCCATTGTTGTTTTGGTCTAACAGTTCATTTAGAAACATTTTGAAGATCTTGTCTGTTACATGTTTGTGTCGTTTATCTCAAGTTTTCTTTCCATATCTGTTTATAGTACAGAGTAAGAACTTATCGAAACATCGCTTGTATTCTTTCTGTTTTAAGATATCTCGCAGTCTGCTTAAATATGATCAATATTTTCTCCTCGCATGCATATATATATATATATATATATATATATATATATATATATATATATATATACTAACACGTAATATTAAATTCAGCATTAGTGCTCAGAGCTTAATATTCAAAAGCGTTAAAACACACACTCACTTTCTCACTTTCAATATCACGTCTGGAGTTAAGCGTATGGTAATGCATGAAATTCAACATTTCGATGTGTTTGTGAAACTATCCACCTAACAGCATTTCTCCCAGCTCATACGTTCTGTTACAGGGTTCATTACTTGCATCGGTTTCAATTGAAAATCGAAACAGAATCTCAAGATAAAATATTTGGCGATGTGTTTCCTCTCAGACTTTATTTCCTTTATATTTTATTTCTTACATGTTTAAGTACAAACTGCACTCATATTTTAATGAAATTATGCATTTCATAACTCGATTTTCATTTATTCCAATCTGTTTTTTTTTATACGCTGTCTCTCCATCGATTATTCTCTTCTTTGATAATTTTTCCTATAAAACATTATTACATCTATTAAGTGCTTTACCAGGTGTCTTTGGGAAATTTCGAAACTGGATTCTCATTCCTAAGGTATTTTTCGATGACGTTGTTATAATTATTATTATTATTATTATTATTATTATTATTATTATTATTATTCAAGTCGCTGCCTGGAATCGAACTCGCAAACTTGAGGTTAGTAACCCACGCTCTTAATCACTACGCCATATGCCCACGGGAATAATAATAATAATAATATCGAAAAATACCTCAGGAATGAGAAACCAGATCCCAAATTTCCAAAAGACACCCGATGAAGGCTGGAGGGTGTATCAGCTGAAACGTTGTGTTAACAACAACACAAGATGAGGACAAATGTAAATAATGTACATAATTTAAAGTATGTATAACATACAGAAACTAGCACTGCTAGGCACTGCACACATCCTACATAAAACACTTTCAATTCTGTAAAAGTAAGAGCATCACAACAAAACACAGCACACATCCAACGCAGACAGAGCTGCGCTCAGTAGTGCAGTCAAAGCATGTGATAAAAATAAGACTACTGAATCAACAGACAAACTTCCACAATCCCAGACAAAATCAAAATCCTCACTGTCCTTATTTCGACTTTATAGCAAACTTCATACCTATACTGAAATTATATTCAAGCATCCATTACGAATAGATACAGTTTCTTCGTTTTTGTTTTGTTTTTTGTTTTTTTTTCCCCTTTTTATTACTGTCTTTAACTTTAGGTCGTCTCCTTCATACAATCATAAGTCGAAATCGACGGCAGCAACCGTTGTATTTATTATCATTATCATTATTATTTTTATTACCACATGGAACTTGGGATTATGTGGTGTTATAAGTGTTTAGTTAATTCCTGATAAACAACCTCTAGCTCTTGCTTTAATTACTTCGGGTATGTTGCGTCAATCAATAAAACAAGAGTTGTTACACCCTTGTGATTATCAATGAAGTCCTCGAGTAAGAGTTTGACGACAACAGAGAGCTGGTAATAAATAATTCAAATATGTAATCTATAAGAGCGTCTGAAAGGGGTTAACTACAGCCGTAATGTAATTTATATGTTAAGAAAAGATGCAATCTCATTTAGAATATCGCATCCTTTTTTTTGTTTGTTTATTCTTTCTTGCGCTGTATCAGTGATCAAAGGATGACAGAGATAAACACACAACGTTTCAGCTAATGAAAATAACAAGAACAACTATATAAAAAGTAAAGAAAATATGCAAAAACATACGAAAATGGTTCATTAACAAAAGCCTTTAGACGGAGCGGAAAAAAATACAAAGTTAATAACAAAAGAAAATAATGTAAGGATTAAACACACTTGAAAGCCTTATGGAATCATAACGTGTATCCTTGTTTTCGGTATTGTTGTTGCTGTTTTAGTTTTCTTTCTCTTTGATTTTTTGGTTTGTTTTTTTTGTTTGTTTGTTTTTTTTTTCTGTATGGAAATTTTGGAATGAGATGCGATTATCTATCATTGTGTAAATGCCTGATTCTAGTTAAAACGTTCGTTTGGTAATGAATGGAAGAAAATAAAGAAATTAGAAAAGAAGAAAGGAAAGGAAAAGAAAGAGACTAAAGACTGAATCGGATAGGAAAATGAAAGACAAGAAAAAAGCGGTAACGAAAACTGTGTGTATATGTATTTAAGAGACTGGGTAAAAATATATATGTATTTGGAAAGCTTACATAGAAAGATCATTTGAGGGGTATTGAGAGAAGCGTGGTGATATCAAATAGGTAGATAGACCGATCGACACACTAGCATACATACATACATACATACATTCACATATATACGAGTATATGCGCTTATATCTATATATGTGCATATATCTATATCTATCTATCTATTTATCTATCTTTATATTTATCTACCTGTGTATCCATGTCTATCTTTCTCTCTCCCTTTCTCTATCCCTCTCTCTCTCTCTCTCTCTCTCTCTCTCTCTATATATATATATATATATATATATATATATATGTGTGTGTGTATGTGTGTATATGCATATATTTATATATACACATGTATGTATATATATATATATATAAATGTATGTGTGTGTGTGTGTGTGCTTGTTATATATATATATATATATAGATATGTGTGTGTTTGGGCATATATATATGTTCAAATATGTATATAGGGATGTGTGTATATATGGATATGAAGTTAGTGAGGTGTACACATACACACCATTATATATAAAGAGAGAGAGAGAGAGAGAGAGTTAAATAGATAGATAGATAGATAGATAGATAGATAGGTAAGTAGTTAGATACAACTAGCTCACATACAGAACCACCTCCATATATATATATATATATATATATATATGCACGTACACACATACATACGTACGTACTGGCAGAGAGAGCGAGGGAGGGAGATACAGACAGACTGACAGACATACACATAGATAAATTGGAATAAATTCAGAAAGACAAAGACTTGTCTAAGTAGAAAAATAATATATAGAACTGAAAGATGATAAAAGTTTAATGCTTAGAAAGATGTAATTCCCAAGAACTGGATTGATTTACTGAAATCTTGTTAGAGAAGAAAGTGGATCTTTCATGATAGAAGTTGTATTCACATGAGAATAATAATTATAATAAAGATAGATATCTATCTTTGGAAAAATTGTTCGCAAGAAGAGTAAAACACATGGGAATTTTTCTTCTAAAATTTGTGTTTATACCATATTTTATTTTTGTTTTGTACTTTCGTCTCTAATTTATTATTATTATTATTATCATTTTTATTATCATCATCATCAATATCATCGTTGTTATTTCTTGTCTTTTGCATTTTTATTTCTCGTCTTTTGTGTCGCGTGTGTTCTTATTGATTGGAACTGTTTTGCAAAGAATCCCAAGGGATAGCAGAATGCTTCTTTCAATAAGATAACAGTTCCTCTCGTCGTTTCCACTGCAACAGATAATGTAGAAAGAAATCGCCGCAAAAGGTAGCGACGTGTGTGTTTAGAATATCGAATTTTCTGCTCACTCAAATATTAACAGAACTTTTTTTTTTTTTTTCGTTTTGTAACTCTTTGTTTCGTGTTCATCTTATCTTTCTTTCGTTTTTATCATTGTTTCTCTCAACATATTCCACATCCGGCTTCTTGTACCACTGCTGCTGCTGCTTCTAATACAACAACAACAACTACTAGTAGTAGTAGTAGAAGTAACTGTTTCATTGTACCCGAGTCCATGACTTTATCAAGTTCATTCATTTTCACTTATATTATTCGCCGCGTATATTATATATATATATATATATATATATTCATGTATATGTGTGTTAATATGTATATATATATATATATATATATATATATATATATATATATATATATATATATATATATATATATATGTGTGTATTCATATATATGTGTGTTCATATGTATATATATATATATATATATATATATATACACACATATATATACTCATATATATATTCATCGTGGTTGTCATCATCACAATCGTATATCCTTTTCCTTTTCTAACCTTGGTTCGTCGGTTAGTTTCCTGCAAGGACCCCTTTCTTTGAATTTTATTTATTCTCTTTCTTTTCTGTTCTCGATCACGTACCAAACTGTAATTGTCACATTCGTCTGAGAGTCGGAGAAAATAACTTACGGTACTCAATCCGATATTTTAAACTTGTTTCGAAATCCGTGAGATCACCGTTGGCTTTTGTTGTTTGCCTACCACGATAAACTTAGCGTAGAAATCATACACTGGAATGAATTTCCACGACTATCACGTGTGCCAATTATAATATTGATTCTTCTTCTTCTTCTTCTTCTTATTATTATTATTATTATATGTTTGATTTTGCTCTGTATCTGTGCAAGTTGACTTCAAGTCTCACCCAGAGACATCACGATACGACTAGTTAGAATTTCAAGTTGATGGCATGGCTGGGGTGCCATAAATTTCGTCTGGATTTTGGTTCTATCATTATTATTATCATTATTATTATCCTCTTCTATCAATTTTGTTGCAAAGAGACTCTTTGTGTGTATTGGTAGGCCACCAAAATAAGCACACCAGATTGTTCATTTACGAAGTAACGTTAGAAAAAAAAAAAAGAAAACATAAAATAAACAGAGTAAAAGGAATGAAAATTCACAACGACAATGCTCTTCTCAATACGTGGGATGTAGCTGTTGAAACAACCCTTCGCTATTATTATCGTCATGTGCTCACAGCCCTCTATCATGGGATCGGTGGATTTCCACGTTAGAAATTCATAGAGGATTAATGGCGGGGGAGGGCAATGACTTTCTCGGGGAGACTCCGGTCGTCGGCAGGAACGAACCGGGGGACTTGCCGGTCGGGAACTATCATTGATAATTTCCAGATGTCATTGGCCTGGCCGTACTACCGGGGGTGCTGCCGGTTCACGATGAACTCTACAGGCACAGATGTGCTGTCAGAGGGACTTGTCCGAAATACGCACAGAATGACGAAACCGTTTAGCACGCCCTGGTTCAGTGTTGGGGTATTGCTGACTTGTGGGACTATGTCTAACAGCTACTGTCACATGTGAGATGGATCCGTCTGTCGGCCCAATCTCTAATGATGATCGTACCGCAGTCCTCCTGCAATCGGGTAGGCAAGGCAGTTTTCCTTTGCCTGGTGGCTGTAGCCGAAGAGGTTGTTAGGTGAACAAGGCTGAATGTCATGAGGACTGATACATTTCTCTTTGGTAGAGCTCTCATTGACATCTTCAAGTTTCACTTGAAAAGAAAATTCAGAGTGGAGAGGGAAGTGCTGTATTCGAGTGAGGTTTTTGAAAGGTGTGTGAGAATTGCGAAAATAGCAAGAGTGAATGGTACCTCTCTGAGTGTAGACCTGTGAGTTGGGGAGTAGGAATTGGAGAGGGCACTTGCTATTGGGGTTTCAGCATATCTCCCACCAAAGTTTCAGGATTCGTACGTATAGTAGAAAGTATTATCATTGTTCTAGTTGTTGTTTTTGTTTGTTGTTGACGATGTTGCTGCTGTTGCTGTTGTTGCTGTTGTTAAAGTGTTGTGTTTACAGAATCTGTTGCACGTCAGACAAGATACTTGGCCGTGTTTCATCCGTCCTATCCTTCTGAGTTCGAATTTCGCAAAGGTCTATTTATTCTTCATCCTTTTGTGCTCTATAAAATGGTTAAGCCGAAAGACCGTTCTAATTATCTTGCTGTCCTTGTGCCAAAATTATAAAGGATTTCTCACAAATTTTCGTTTTGTTATTACTTTTGTTGCATGTGTTTTAAACTCAGATTTTGACGCTCCTCGGGTTTCTTCATATATATATATATATATATATATATATATATATATATATATATATATATATATATATAAAATTCAAGGATTACTTTGATAAACCACGTTGTGCACAGTAAGTACAATGTATTTCGGTGCAAAAGTCTGTTTTGGTAAACGTCTGTCTTTCGGTTTCCTCGTGGAATAAATTAAACTTTGAACAAATTTTCGTTTCAACATTTTCACTTACTCATAATTTACAATGATGTCTTCAAAAGCGGCGGCGTGAGGACGTGATTACCACATGTTGGCAGTAACAAGAGAATCAAATACATCCCTCAGCCATTACAAATATTTGAATAAAATTTTAACACAAACTTCAAGATATAAACAGAAATCAGTAGCTGTGAACATCAAACAGAGGAACAGAAAGATTTTTGTTATAGAACACTGTAAGAATATTGATTTAAGGTTTCATACTGACGTAGTAAATATCAAACATATCAGGGAAAATTACTCTCACCTACGCAAAACCACATTTTGCCGAGCGTAAATATTAGTAGATAGTACTGATAATTTGACTTCGTTGGCTGTCAACAAAACTTATTCTGTGTCTAGAGGTTGGAGTTAGAGAGTAACTAAACATACCTGCAATGTGGCAGAAACGAAGAAATCCTTTTCCTTATTTCGGATATTTGTCTCAAAGAGGGCTAAGACAAGAAGTACCATTATTATGTCTTCGTTATAACTCGTGAAATCTAGGGTTGTCTTCAAATATCTATAAAAAAAAGCAGCTAAATAATGTCGCTGTTCCTGGCACCATAAACTCCATTTCCTGTAGCAGATTACATAGACATTCAATTATAAGACCATTTTTCAATTATTCAATTATAAGCCCATAAGACAATTATTCACTTATAAGATATTCAATTATAAGACCCTGGGCCTATAATTAATGATTCATACTCATCGTCATTTTCAAAACGACCGTTCCCTTATATCTGCGTCTGTTTCTCTCTCCGTTCCTCTCCCCGCTCTCCTTCTATCCTTCTCTCTACCTCCCTCCCTATCTCTGTGTGTCTCTCTCTCTCTCTCTTTCTCTCTCTCTCTCTCTCTCTCTCTCTCTCTCTCTCTCTCTCTCTCTCTCTCTCTCTCTCTCTCTCTCTCTCTCTCTCTCTCTCTCACACACACACATTTTCTCTGATGAGTGCAACTATTTCAGAGAGAACTATTACCAACCCTGTGTATGAAATTGGATTTGTATATATATCTTATAGCATAACAATCAAGCACCAATTGTATATATCGATGCAGGCACGTAGTACACTGTTTAAACCGACCATTGAAAGCACTGCTCCATACATTGCAAGGATTTCGTCAGAAACATTAACTCGAATATTGATTCAGAGAAACTCGAATATTACTAACGCACACTGATATTATATTTGATAATGAAACACAAATGAACGAATTAAATGAAGAACGGGTTTAGAAATTATGATGAATTAATGTATTCGACCGTGTACAATACAAACTTACATAAATGAATGCAATCGTTAAGAATTAATGTTGTAGACATAATGGCTTAATCAGGGCTAAATTGAAAATAGCTAACATATATCAAATTTATAATGTTGTACGACGTTAATAATATTGCTGTTTGAATACTAATGCAAGTTTATAACTGGCTCAGATGGAAGCTAAGTAAATTAGGGAGACTAGATTGGCAAACAAGAATAATTATTACAGAATTTCCGATGCACCAGCACGCAAGTATCACATTTAGCACCTTTAAAATAAGGTACAATCCGACTGCGTATAGGAAAGTATTATCAAAAAAATATCCAACTATACACGGATGCCTTCTAAGAACACCAGATACTGTGTTATTAGCAGTGAGAGGTCCTCTCATATAGATTCTTGGTGCACAAAAATACACATGAGCGCTTCTGTGAGATCTCTCAAGGGTAATGACTCCGAATTCGGTGTTCGAAAAAGGCGTTCACAACTTTTGGTATTGGTACTGCTTTCGTCACTAATAATCAAGTATTATGATTATATATATATATATATATATATGTGTGTATGTATATATACATATATGAGAGGAACAATCACCAAGACGGATTCCTAATATGCTAGAAGAAGACGCTAAATTGTCTTACTAAGAAGAATTTGTTCTCAAAAAATTTCAGCAAACGCTAAAATGTAAAACGAGCAACACAAATGAAAAGATACAAAATTTCGCAAAAGACTACATGCTCTTATGTGTATGTGATATAAATTATTAACCTTTAGGTTTTTTAAGTATACTAGGCCACTGGTTTAAATTAATGTTAATTAATTAATATTAATTTCTACCCTCATTATTGAACTTATATATATA
>NC_069001.1:30339916-30342436 GCF_001194135.2 Octopus bimaculoides
ATATATATATATATATATATATATTAAAAGATGCACATATACATATTCAAAAAATATATACGGAAAATAAATCAAGCAGCTACAAATTATCTACAATAAAATCAGTGTTCAATGTGTTTTCTTTCCTTCGGTGACAGAAACAAGTACGAATCAGACGCAGTTTTGTATAGAATAGAGAAACAACAAAATATTAAGAACGAAAAATTCAGTTGACAATCGAGAACAGGAATCGTCATGGTAAAGGCATTGACGTATTACGTGTAATGTTAGACATATCCATTATCTTTCATGATATACAAACCAGTAAAGGAAATCGAAGTCAAATAATGATCATACTGGTGTACATGTGCATTGACTTATTGATATTTTCGCTTCATAACTCATATATCGAATGTATCACAAATGTTTGCTTCGATTTCCAAAGTAACTATCGCATGTAAATATAGAAGATACCACGAGTAAGAATTCATTCCCCGAAAAAAAAAAGAAAATAAAAATTGATATGACAAACAATGCAAATGAAAAGAATATAATTTCGTGCAAGGTTAAAATGGGCAAGTTTATATAGCGATATGAAATCGGAGCGGCAAAAATCCTACGTAACGCCTGTAACAAATAAGCTGTTACTCAATGAAATAATAACAGTTTAAATATATGTTCTGACATCACTCCTGAATTCATATCAATGAAAAGCAAAGGCATAACCACAGCAAGGATAACTTTCAATATACTAAACATGTATTAAAGCTAAAAGGAAGAAATGAGGCAACATCGAAAGGTGTAATTAAATTAGTGTCATGGTGGAAGCTTGGCAAAACATAACTTTCTTCCATCCTATTCCAGCTGCAATAACAATATGTACCCGTGACAATAGGATCTAATCTGTCACTTTACTACCTTGCATTTTATCTATGGGAGAGGCATTTCTTATTTATAAACCATAGAGGCTCGTATGGATTCTAATACTACCGATAGTGCTACTATGAGAAGCAAAGTTTTAATACTAATTTCAAATTACAAACATTATTTTCACATATAATATGACATATTTACAACTATTCATGATAACATTTATGAAACTACCAAAGTCGTATTAACCTAATAGCTAATTCGTAATTAATATTCATATTAATTATATTAAATAATTAACATCGTCATTAAAATCCACACAAGTCATCTTCGCTTTCCTTAATTTTGTAATCGGCATCATTTATATTCCAATATAACGCGGAGAGTTGCCAGACACGTCGAACGAAATGCTTAGAGAAATTTCGTCCGTCTTTCCATTCTGATTTCAAATCCCGATGAAGATGCATTTGCCGATCATCCTTCGTGGTTGATAAACTAAGTACCTGTTTAAAAGTACTAAGTTCAAATGCCACCGAGGTCGACTTAGTAGTAGTAGTAGTAGTAGTAGTAGTAGTAGTAAGGCGGCGATCTAGCAGAAGCGCTAACACGTCGCTTAGCAGTATTTCCTGTCATTACGTTCTGAGTTCAAATTCCGTCGAGGCCGACTTAGCCTTTCATCCTTCGGGGGTTGATAAATTACGTACCAGTTACGTACTGGGGTCGATCTAATCGACTGGCCCCTCCTCCCTCAAAAAATTCGGGCCTTGTGTCTAGAGTAGAATAGAATATGTTCTGAATTCAAATTCCACCAAGATCGACTTTGTCTTTCATCCTTTCAGGGTCGATAAAATAAGTACCAGTGAAACAGGGGAGGTCTGTCTAATCGACTTATCCCCTCCCCAAAATAGCTGCCCTTGTTGCAAAATTTGAAACAACTATTATTATTATTATTATTATTATTATTATTATTACCAGTTGTTTTGTTAATAAAGTCACACCGCATCATCATCGTTTTCCCTCATTGGCTGATATTATCCAATTATTTTTTTCCTGTGGAAAAATGAATAATAAATAGCGAAAATAATATGAACATAACAATGAAAACAGAATATTTTTTTTACATATCTATCTTATTTGTTATGTAATTTTGTTTCTCTTTCAGCGAGTTTAATTTGTACACAATGTAACGCAGATTCAACATAACATTGTTTACTATTTAAACAAACGGGTCTCTCTCTAGCCGATACAATTACGCAAAGACAAACATATATACACCAATGTACAAGGAAAACACACACACACACACACACACACACACACGTACATACAGAAATAACTATACATGTGTGTATGTATGTGTGTGTGTGTGTCTGTGTGTGTGTATGTATGCATGTATATTAAAATGTTTAGATTTTCAATAACGTTCGTTTACTACGCTGTGTGTGTCATTGGCAGTTTCGTTCCATCATATATTAGTTGTATTTTTTATCCATTTTTTTCCATTAATGAGAACACAGTTGTTAGACAAATATAATAGAAAGCAAGGAAAATTTTGGAGCTGTGTAAACCAACATAAATGAAATTATATACATACATGTATGTGCTTCTGGCGTCGTACGTGCCGTGAGTTTCAATCCTTATACACATAGCCACGATTAGGCTCGTATATAT
>NC_069001.1:30342465-30367711 GCF_001194135.2 Octopus bimaculoides
TATATATATATATATATATATATATATATATATATATATATATATATATACACAGATATATGTATATGTGCAAATAAATATATATACGTATTTATATAACTATACCCTATCTATCTATCTATCTATCTATATATATATATATATATTATAATTAGTGTTTTAGAAGGCACGTAGAATACTGGTTATTTTCATAACTCATTTCTTTTCTGAACACGCACAACTTTTTTATAAGCCCTAATTGTTTTACTATCTCTTTTACGACGATATTATAGTAAGATACATTTTTGACACTCCCCAAAGAATTTTCCACATCATAAATTTCATTATAGTCGGGTGAGAATGTTACATATTAATCTGCTGGTAGAAGGTACACTTTCTAGCTAACCCATTTTACACACATATTTCTGTTTTAATCTGAATAGAATATTTTGTTTTAATACTGACATATATCTCCTCGGAAAAAAATGAAAATTCTGCAGCAAACATTGGATCAACCAAAATAGGCGCAGGATCGTATGTGTGGTAAGATACTGGCTTCCTAACCAAATATTTCAGGGTTTAGTTCCAATATGTGGTACCTTCGACCAGCGTCCTCGGATCATCAGATATTCGTGATCTTTCAAATACAATGAGTAAAACCCGTGAGATCAAAAGCAGTCACACGTGAATGCGTGTCGTGAAGGGAAATAAGAGTTGGAAACTGATCCGGACCCTTCTTCGAAGGTCATCACTGGTGACGAAAGCTGGTGTTATGGAATTTGCAGACGAAGAAGAGGTGAAGAAAAAACTGACGGAGGCATTAAAAGGCATCACTTTGCAAGATTTTTAGCACTGCTTCAAACAGTGGAAAATGCGTTTGGATCGATGCATCGTCATTAAAAAGCTGATAAATCATAAAATAAATTCATTCCAGTTCTTAAGATATCGAGACACTACGTGGGTTAGGATGACAAGTGTTCCAGTTGATCCGATCAACGGACAACCTGCTCAGGAAATTAACGTTAAGTGGTTGAGTACTCCACATACACGTGTAACCTTAACGTAGTTTCCGGGTAAATTCAGCGTGACACGGAGTGTGACAAAGCTGGCCCTTCGAAATACAGGTACAACAACATCATGAATAAAGAATGAGAGGAAGTTGTGGTGAAAGTTGTGCCGGAGCCTCGTTGAGCTTTAGAGGTTTCCGTTCAATAAACACTCACAACGCCCGGTCTGCGGATGGAAACCGCGATCCTATGACTGCGAGTCCACTGCCTTAACCTCTGGGCCATTGCGCCCCCGTTCTTAAAATATACTCACAGTCTAAATGCTTAAATTTATTCAAGTAAATAAATACACGCAAACTAATAAATTTTAATTCAGTTAATATCTCCATACAGGCGTTCTACTGAAAATGTTACCTAATTGGAATGGACAGTATAAGTACTGCTTTTATATGTCCAATATAGAGACCACATGATTTTGTGATAGAAGTGTTTGAGTAATATTTTTTATAACTTTACGTAATGCCTGCCGTTTATAAAACATATATCAATGCACTTCCCGTAGCCTTCTCATTCTTTCTTAAGTCAGATAAGCAAACGCTATGTCATTGATTATGAATGTTTTGTTATTCTTATTATTAACATCATCATCGTGGTCGTCGTCGTCGTCGTTGTTGTTGTTGTTGTTATATTATTATTTATTAAATTTGATATTTAATTTAGATTACGTATATCAAGCGTAAATAAAAATATATTTTGCTTGAAAAATTATCTCGGTGTTTTATCATGATGAGTGTCCTAAAGCTATATTTGTGTGTATATTTTCCGTTCAGATTTGATTTAATGATTTAATGTTTGCTACTGTCTTTTCCAATCTGTATAGATGTCTACTTTCTTTTCATATAAACTATAATAAAGACCGTTGGTTTGAATATAGGATTTTAAATCTTGTGATCTCCAAATGAAATATGATGCAATAGGATCTAATGGTATTTTATTTGACGCCAGTTCGTATTATGAAGATTAATTTTCTGTGAAGGAACAATATATTATTTCCTAAATTAGGATGCTATACAACTTTTAAAGAATTATGGCGTAAGTTGTACATCCCGAAGAAAATCTAATATTTCATTAGCTCCGATATGGCGTCAACAGCACAACTACATATATCTATCTTCTTTAGTTCAATTCGGAGGATCAACATCTGAGGATTTATCTGTTCGCACAGTTCAACCTATTGTCTCATTATATTGGATATATCATATACTTTTATGATGTTTACCAACAGAAAACATATACATTTTCAAACCGTTACGAGTTTGGTTTCTTTCAATTATTTAAGTAATTAAATAATGTAAAATTATTGACAACAGACAATTGATTTTAAGAGATATAAAACTTAATAGATATGTTTTTGGAATCTTCCATTCAACGTTTCTCTCTATTTATCTCCCGTTGAATATATCCATATGGACGCTTTGCAGATCCATTCATTATAATTATCCTTATAAAAATATTGGGTTCGTATTTTGGCAGAAAGCCCAAACTTTTGGTGGGAAGGGGTCAAATCGATTACATCGACCCCAGTGCTGAACGTCTGCTTATTTTATCGACGTCAGAACGAAGGTCAACGTTGACGTCGGTGGATATTGAACTTAGAACGTGAAGGTGGGACTAAATGCCTCTAAGCCTCGTGTCCAGTGTGCTAGCGTTTCTGACAATCTAGCCTGAACGACCTCGGTGGATATTGAACTCAGAACGTGAAGGGAGAATCAATGACACTAAACATCTTGTCTAGCGTATTAAGGATTCCGCCATTTAGCCGGAACTACCTCGGTGGATATTGAACATAGAACGTGAGTGGGGACTAAATGCCACTAAGCATTGATTTTGTCCAGCGTGCTAACGATTCCGCCAATCTAGCCAGAACGGCCTCGGTGGATATTGAACTCAGAACGTGAAGGGAGAATCAATGACACTAAACATCTTGTCCGGCTTGCTAACGATTCCGCCAATCTAGCCTCACTGATCCTTATAAAATTAACGGTTTCAAAATCTGGCACGAGGCTAGCTCTTTCGGGGGAAGTGTCAAGTCAATTACATCGACACCAGTGCCCAAACAGTGCTTATGTTATCGACACCTCACGGATGAAAAGCAAAGTCGATCTTGTCGGAATTTGAATTCAGAATGTAAATACGTACGAAATGCTACTAAGCATTCAGACTGGCATGGTAACGATTCTGCCAGCTAGCCGCCTATATGAGAATATCAAAGTTTCGCAACACAGTCATAACATTGGTTATATGGACCTGTATATGTAATTGCACGTTTTAATAGGTACAAGTCACGTTACATATTTACATGTATATTCTACGAAACACTTCGTATGCACACATACGTACTTAGCGATTGCGGAACAATTTGTTGACGTAACAAACGGTGCGAATTCATCCGTGAGGTGGATATGGTAGAGCAAAATACATACGTCCATCATAAATGTGGTAGCTGGACGATGGGATATAACAATGTGGAAGCACAGACCTTAACAGAAGCTTCACCGTCCGTAAATCGGCCGGTTGACCTTGCGGCCCTTATAAACTAATAAGCTACTACAAATAACAAAATTGTTTCGTTGACTGAAGAAGTTTTAACGGAGTCCTGTGGTGTCAACGTAGAGAGTAAAGGTTTATTCACAAGCACCGTAATGTTTCAGCAACAACTAACGCAACACTCTACCTTTGAAAGTGAAATACATTTCTCTTTAATCAAAACCGGCGACATTGAACGGCATCTGAGGAATACGCATCAGACAGAAAATGAGCGAAAGTGAAACTAGATTCGATAGACTGATTGCTTGACGCATCATCATTGATGTAGCTTACTACAAAAGAACTTTCAATAAAATTGATATTAAAATACATATTTCGGCCTCTGAAATCAGAATACTTATGGCAGTAATGCAAAGTTTTATTACAGTTAATAATACTGTTGAGATATTTACATTTCATCTCAGTAAAAAGAGAAATATATGAAAACAATTATCGAGACTACACAATTTTTAAAACGATAGCTTCTTATTTAATTGTGTATTACGTGGATGCTGCCACTACAATAAGTTTGTACTTCCTCGCATTTGTTTTTTCTTAACTTGAAGCCCATGAAATGGATGCTATGGTTACGACGTGATCTGCAGAATATCTAGATTTCTCGCCTTTTATGCGGACGTAAAGACTAGAAAGATGAAAATATTGATAATATGGTATGTGTACACAATGATAATCTCATTATTCCGGAACAGCAACGAATTTCGAGGTAGAATACGGGAAATAATTGAAGAATTATTTGGGAAACAAAGCTGCTATATTTCAAGATGGGAAGATAGAACAGAATGTGCCATTATCCTAGGTTAAGCTTTTACAAATAAAGAACTATGGTTAATCTCTCCAAATATAACCAAGTCAAAATAATAATAATAATAATAATGATAATAATGAGCTGCTTCTCATTTCTGAGAGCTGGAAACTCATGGAAAGTGAATATTAATTTATTTCTGCTCTAGGCACAAGGCCTTGAAAATTTTGGGGGAAAGGGGTAAGTTGATTATATCGACCCCAGTGAGTAACTGGTTCTTATTTCATCGAACCCGATTGGATGAAAGGCAAAGTCGACCACGGTGGAATTTGAACTTTCTGCCAGCTGGAAACTTAATATTAATAATAATAAAAATCGGAATTGACATGGGAGGATTTGAAAATTGATACTTGGGTGTTGAAGGTCTCCCACGGTAATTAATAACGAAGTATCGAAGCTTCTTATGTGCGGAAAGAGACTTCTGACAGCAGGCTGCTGTCTACTCTCATAGATTCTACCGGAGCAAATAAAACCGACGGCTTTGACAATTAAAACAATAATAAGTAAAGTTGTCTTGTCTACTATTGCTGAAACCTTGCCGGTAGAGGGCTACCCGAATGCACCAACCGCGGTGTTTGATTGACATTCATCTTATCAACACCAACGTGATAAATTCAACGCCGATCAAGGCGGAATTTGAGACCGGAACGTAAAGACTGTCGAAACACTACTAAGCATTTTGTCAGGTATGGTAAAATAATCTGATATTTCGCTGCAACTATAATAATTATTATTATTATCATTATTATTATTATAATAATCAGATGATTGTGAAAACATTCAGGCATATTAATAATTTATAATAGAGAAACACAATCAAAACATTTCAATAATACTTTCCAAATTTATTTCAAATGAAAAGTTTGACTAAAATCTGATTTTCTTCTTTTATTTTTTTTCTTAGCTTCTTAGTTTCAATAACAACAGTAAACATAGAAATAGCACCAGCAATGTTTCCAATTAACTTAAACAAATATAAAGGTGTAAAAGTTTGAGATTCTTAAAACCAACTTCCTTAAAATTAATACTCGGAACTTAAATCTAAATTAGTTACATCATTCCCCACTAGATGGCGTTGTTTCAAATTTTTTCTTGGATTTTTTTTTTCTATTAATCGAATGATTTTAGTAAATTAGTGTAATTGTCTGTATTTAATTGAAATCTAGTACTTAATTAATGAATGTTGTTGATTAATTAAGGTAGATAATTAGTTCTATTCTATTAAGGACTGGACTTAAATAAAGCAGTAGACTTGAGATGTTTCGTATTTGCATTTGTAAACAAACACTCACATATATACATGTATATATAAGTATATATATATATGTAGACATTAAATATATATATATATATATGTATATATATAAATATACATACGTACACACATATATATATATATATATATATATCTACAGTAATATATATTAAGACGTGTGTACGAATATATATGTATATCTATCTATCTGTATGTATGTATATATATATATATATATATATATATATATATATATATATATATATATACACACACACACACACACAGGGTGCGATGAGTAAATTTTCGCCATTTTATATTTTCAATTACGTGTATGTGCATTGTTTGTTTTTCATTTGGTCGACTACACAATATAGTAGGGTCAGTTGGGTACCGTCTTTAAGAAAGAGTATTATGACGCAATCACTCTACTAGAAATTTACAAACGACATGTTGTAATGCTTAGCATTCTCGCCGGAATGTCCAATACGAATATTTCAGAGTGTTTAGGTGTCAGTCGGAGGAGAGTGCAATCACATGACATGTACTGAGAGGTATAAAGATCAAACATCCAGTCAACCTCATGGTGTTTGGATTGATCACTTGTGTTGGCGATGTTATGCCTCCATGCATCTTCAATACCGCCTCAGACCCAACTCGGGGGCCTACATCAAGTGTCCGGATGAGGTACTGCTGCCCTGAGAAGGCGATAATCGTTAGCAGTCATAGTACAATGACAGGAAAACCATGAGAGACAATCTGTCCCATGAGTTCGCAGCGCAATCGTTCTGTTTCTGTGTCTCAGGAGAAAATAGCCACTGTGAAGCGCTTGCCTGTCAGTCTGGTAAGGTGTTCGCTGCGAGCTGATTTTGGTGAAATAACACATTTTCTTGTTCTCCATGACAGACACAGTGGATGTTATTTTTTCTTACGGGTTCGAATATACCCCAAGCATATTTGAACTGGTAATAACCATGTATTTATACACAACACTGCTTAGCGCTGCCACCTTGTGATTCAAGTATTGCTCTGTTTTATATATTTTCCCAACTTAATCTATCTTAAATATTTAAAAATTATCGCATATAAGTGGCTGTTAAGGTAGCAATGCTATTGTACTCCGTCATAATAAAATAGGTAGCTTGTTGGTAATTTTTTGATTAAATTATGCAAGTCCATTCTAGATAAGACAATATACAGTTCGATTCGTCTCGGAGAATATCTGTGATATATACACAAGCAATATCCACCATAGGCATGTTTTCTAGCTATTAAACATAGGAAACACAGGATGATGAGAAGCTGCAACGTTTTATGGAAAGCTGATGATGATATTGCTAGTGGGACTGCTTTGCTTTATGCCTAATATTGTAAGAATGTTTGGGATAGGTTTTTGAGAATACTTCTAACAACAATTATCAGTTGAAGGCTCAGGAACAGCTAAGCCGGCTCTTCTGCACGCTCTGCTCACCCTATGGCAAACTGTGATGTTATCAGTTAAATAAGGTGTAGTATTTATTATCTACATTTTATTACTGCAGATGTTACGAATGATTATCTCAGACAAAATTTTAAAATGTATAACATTTCTATTAAGGATGCTTACTTTCAGTGAGAATTATATCACATTTAGTTGTATATTCATTATAATCTGTAAAATCTATTAGGATTACATCAGGGATATTGGCGTCGATGGACTCGCGGCCAAACTAAATTTCAAACGGACAAACTAAATTTCAAAGTTCGATTGGATTTAAATTTTAAACGAAAACTGCTGGAAAATTAGTTAAACTTTTATTTCTCAGACGCCGCTCTAATGGTTCTGCTTGCTTCGTTCTTTAATATTTAGATTAATAATTGTTTTCTTAAGGAGCTAAAGCCTACTGAGCATTATATCACGTTTGGTGAAACATATCTGTTATATTTTGTAGAAAATATTTTAGCATAAGCATCATATACACTCGCCTTCTAAAAGAATTTCAAGTTCTCATAAGGCATTCTAAGGTTAAAAAAAGTTTATAAACGAAATACCTGAGACATAGAACATAAATTAAATTGCTACTATTTAAAATGAATTAAAACGGCAACATTCTATTATTAAAAGTCTGACGAGATAATAAGGTGATGAGTGTAATAAATAGAATACGTTCGAATATAAACGTAATTGATTGATAAGATTAATGAGCCGTAACGAAATTTCCCTTGTATATAATGCAGCTGCAATGTTCCCCACAGGCCAATGTATTATGAATTATATATTTTGATGCATAAATATTCTGAGCGAGAGAGAATAGACATTTGATTGTAAATGCAATGAAGCTTAATTAGACCAATCTAAGTAATTATACAAATTCAGCTATTGTAGTACCCATATTTATTGTCTAGCAGTTTTTAACACCAACTTTCAACTTCATCAAGTGTAGAAAGAAATATTTTCTTATTTAGAAGTTGTTATCATCACTTCCAGCAAATACAACACTTCTGCTGGGTGTCGATTGTATGTATACATGTATATAGCATTTAAAAACAAATTAAAAACAAATTGGTAACTTCGTTGTATTAACATTTACTAGTGATGGTATCTCCATCCAAAGAAGCTTATTAAAGCTTCATGACTGAAGGCTAACTTCAAACAGAGTGGTTGGTCGGAAGAGTTCCTGTAGTACCGGATGATACGGTGTTAATTACTTAATGGGTTGTAGCTTCCGATTGTTGGTGTTTTGCACGGTTAAGCGCCCGCCGGTCTGATGTTTCAAGGTCCGGCGTCTGAATCCGGTTCACATTCTATTGAAGCAGCCAGATGAAATTTCCCTTTCTGAAGGCATTCGTTAATTAATGCTTGTCGTCTTTAAAATGTCTATCTTCGATAGGATTTACAATAGGTCCGCTGTATTAATGTTAGAAATTGTTTTCCTTTCGATATATTTATCAGTATATTCTAAAGGCTACCGCAGCAATATAAGATAATCTTGTGACACTTCGTTAGCTGCCATACCTACCAAATTAAACACCAGCGTTCTATTCACCATATGGGATAATATAAATTCAAAATCTATGAATGAATGGGTGGCATATCTTAAACTAAATAGTTGACATATGTTTTATGACGGAACATTCTCAATTCCGTTTAGGCACCTGATTATAGAGATGGTATGGATTTGGTATGTATATTCGCCTATACTGTACCTATTACTGAGGAACTAATAATTATATCTACGGTAGCGAAAACACCTAAAGAATTAATCACCCATTGTTGAACATAGGAACATATAGCTTTCGCAGAAAGCTTCCTTATCCAAAGTTAATCATTGCGTATGAAGTATTGGGTTGTCCGGAAAGTTCGTGCCGATCTATAGTAACTTACCTTTCGACTTATTTGCCATGAAACCACCTCAATTCTAGGAAGTGGGTATTTTCAAGTTAAAGGAAAGATGGAGACGCATTGTGCAACAAGGTGATTAAAAATTTAATGGCAAGTATTTATTGACCTTTTTCTTTCCTTTTAAAATCGGCACGAACTTTCCGGACAATCCAATATAATAACGTTACATCTCATAAAAATTAATAATGCCGAAACTAATGTATGTTGGTTTCAAATTTTGGCACAAAGATAGCGGATCTGGAGTAGGGACTTAGTCGATTTAATTGATCCCAGTGTTCAAATGGTACTTGTTTTATCGACTAATACTTAATTCATGAAAGGATTGAAGGCAAAGTCGAAAGCTTGTTAACTATCACTATGAGATGAACACGATCAGTGTTTTCCTCGGTGGTAGCAGTTGCAGGATGTCAGATGTTGGTTGTATACAAGATTCTCTGTTTCCCTCCTAAATTCAGCTCCCTACACTTGCATTGTGCACAGAGCTGGAGCATCTTTCCCTGATGTAGCAACTATATCAGCATAAACATCTTTGGGTGTTAAACCCATTTTCTGCGGATAGATGTTGTTAACAACGCGATGCCAAAATTTATTCATTTTCAAGAGGCGTCACCACTACTCCCTTTTGAAGTCTTCTTCGAACAATGAGATGTCGGTTTACATGAAAAAAACAAAACAAAAACAATGAAGTTGTTAAAAAGCAGAGTTGAAAATAATGCACCCTAGATTTCACATCATTCTTTCATATCCAGCCTATGAATATTTCAGTTCATTCTTGTCTGATTATTGGAATGAGAAACAGTCAGCCGACATCTTAAGAGATGCAAAGATAACATCACCTCACGAGCAGATCCTGATATAGTTTCCCTCACTGCTCTGGTCAAGAATCGAAAACTGTTGAGGCAACTATCTCATATAACTGCGCATTCCTCCGTAGGCGGAAACAGCGGGAAATTATGTAGTTGATTATAATTTCCAAATGCATAATTAATGAAAATAAAACTTCTGTCATTAAAATTAACCATTGACATGTGTAACAAGATAAAGGTCCCCGAGTTCATGTTGCAAATATGAATTAAATAACAAATATGCCATTTTGAAGGGAAATTGTGGTGGGTGTCTCATGAATAAGCAGCTGATATGCTCTTCTGGCCAAAAGAAAAACAAAACAACCTACTGATAATTAAGGCATATTTGCGCCGAGAGAGATTAATAACTACTATATTTGTATCTAAAAGTCAAGTTACTAATTTTACTCCTAAGTGAAAAACGGTTGTTGTGATAATGGAGTGCAACTATGGACTGGTTGCATAAATGCGTTTACATTAGTTAGAATATTTATAACATTACTGAAGATCAATGCACAGAGGACACTCATTTTGGTGCAATTTCTGCTGAATCGATTATTCAATATGCACCTTAGAGGAAGATATCGATTTCAGAAAGATTTTCGAAATTTGTGAAGTTATTGCTGACACATACCATATGTCAGAAAGAGTTGTGTTTGCCTTCGCTTCGGCTTTTACGTTCACATTAGTAGATTTGTTCGTAGTTATGGACATTAGTTTAAAGATATTTTGTCCTTCAATGAGATTCTGTCTTGTATAGATTCTCTAACAAAACGTATGATATCTTTGAAATTTCTTTATTTTCCTAACATACATACAGCTTTGTATTTAATAAGCATTAATTACCTATTCTGTTGTTCACGTCGGGATAGATTTTTGATTATATGGAACAAAATAATTTGCAAATTACAAATATGTGTTCAAGTAATATCTCTATAGTAAATTTCTATTTCCTTAGAAGTGTTAATTATTAATTCCGTCAAAGATTTTTCGATCGATGTTGTTGAAAGTTGTTGACTCGTCGTTATATAACGCTGTGTGGAAAGGAGCCCCATCTTACGTGAATAAAAACTCATTTTTCGTTATGTTATCGTGTGAATAACTCGGAAGAAGTCCTTGTCTAGGTATTTTGGTGTATTTCTCAGAGTTTATGGTTCCAACACATTCGATCAGCTCAGAACGATAATTGCTGGTGACAGCTCCCTATACCGTTACAGAGATACTGCCATGTTTCACAGTTGGTTGGAGTCGTTTCAAATCAAATTCTTGATTGGAAAGCCTCCAGACCCAAAGACGTCCACTGTCTGAAAATAATGCAAATCTGGATTCATCTGAGAAAATCACTCTATCATAAAGTGAACTGAATTTTTCTGATATTTCCTTAGCCCATTTCTTTCTTTCGTGATATTAATTCGTTGGAGAGGTTTACTTTTAGCTAACAGTCCATAATAACCAAGCTTATGTAGATATGTAACACACGTTCTTGGACTAACTTGTAGCTGTTTTGCAATGTCAGAAGCTTTCGAACGGTGTTCGTTTTCCACAATTCTCTTCAAACAGTGAAGCTTCCTTTCTGAGGGCCCAGGTTGGCCGGGACGAGAATCTGTTGATTCTTTGCCTTGGCTTTTGAATTACGCTGTAATTCTATTACAAGCAGCAAGAGGAATTTGAAGATTTTTGATATTTTTTCCCTGTCTAAGACCAGCCTGAGATTGCCCAACAATACGACCTCTTTGAAAATTGGAGAGTTCTGCTGAATTGTTTTTTGTGTGGTATAGTTAGTCTTCGCAAATGTTTAATATAATGGCCCCTGGAATGAAAAAGAATAATTACATTGTAAATTCTACACCGCTGAAAATATTAATACGCTTAGATCACAAATTTTGAAAATTAAAGGTGTCCATTTACTTCCTGCACGTCGATATACATACATATATATGTAGGGAGGATGTATACAGTGATAGACATATATAGACACAAAGAGAGAGAGAGAGAGAAATAATGCTATGTATTTATGTATGTGGGTTTGTATGTATGTATGTACGTATGAGTACAGGTGTTATTGTTAGCTTCAGGTAAACTGTTATTCTTTATTTTTGACGGAATAATATTTTCATTACAAAATGAATAAGTTGCAGCAAGTAAGTCGGACTTAAATATTTGTCGGGCAGTTTAGTAGAAGAACGTTATTATTATTAAGGAATGAATGATATTTTAACCTAAAATTGAGAATCAATATATGTACATTTAATTCACTCAAACAATCCGACATTGGTATTACTTCAATCATTATGCTCACGTCGACCTTCCATTGTGTACTTAACAGCAGCTGCGTTCAATCTTCTGTGTTGATTCGTCACGATCAGTGTTTTGCCTATTAAAGCATAGTAGTTTAACTTCCATATATTATTCATAAATTTTCAATTAACGTGGAGGGATTTTTTCTGTAAATTAATGCAATTTATTTGAGACGAGATATTGTAGCAATAAAATTCTGTAGTAATATTTAAGAAATTAATCATAATTTTTTTTTTCATGTAATATGATGTCATTCGTCATGACGTTTGATCTTCACAAGTGTTTTGGTCATTCATTCTCATATTTTGCTGCAAATACATTATATTATGTTCCTGTTAGTGCCATATTGTCTAGAAATATGGGATTTAATGACCGCAAGCTATGACTCAAAAGTGTATAAGCTCAATGTGTATTTTAAACTCATATATTTTACACTCATATGAATTTGACACCTATCACGTCTACACCGTCTATTCGTATTAACACTGACGTAAACAACACATACAGCAAAAGAGAAAACAATTCGTTAACGTAGCAGACGTACATATAAAAATATGTAGCAGACGTCCATATAAAAAATGGGGGAAAATAATAGGAATGACGTACAGTTCCATAGCATCCACAATACAAATAATAAACAAGGAAATATTGTGTCATCCCATAAATAAGATGTGTTTTATTTATACGGTTTCTATTTTTCAAAATTAAGACGAACAATGTCCTTTATTTTATTAAAATACACTCTCCTTTGTTTTCTGAAATGCTCTCCCATCTGTCTGGTAGACTTGCTACGCTCCTCTTCCAAAGTTCACTTGCCCATGACGGAAAATACTCCTTCATTACTGTTCTGACGTCGTCTAGAGAGTGCATGCTTTTTTACGAGGAATAAGTGATATTCAGATGGGACAATGTGTTTGATTTCTTCATTGATATCAAAGAAGATTTCATTCGTCCAAACTTGCGCTAACTTTACAAAGATTTACTGTTCTCGTTTATCTCACAATTTTAAATGAAGTAAATAACATAATTTCTAACAATTTGTTGTTAAGTTGTTCTTCTTCAATATTAAATCATTTCACCGGCAGAATCGTTACCATGCCGGACGAAATACTTCGCGGAAATTCTTCCGGCTCACTTTTAGAGTTCAAGTTCCACCGATTTCGACTTTACCTTTCATCTCTTCTGTGACAATGAAATATGCACCAGTTGAGCACTGCTGTCGATAAAAAGTATTTCCACCCCACCCCCGACAAACGTCAGGCTTTGTGCCTTTCTGAGAAAAGAATTATTTCTTCTTCAGCATTACATTTATACATTTTCTAACATTCGGGGCGTTATATTTAACGAACATTGTGATCACCAACATCATTGATTCACTTATACACGTATGAATTTAGGAGCAAATCAGCCGATATCAACGTCATTCCCTGCACTATTTTCCAAAACAATTTAACTTATCACCGTTCTAAATAAAGGCTTTCAACGAATTACTCCAACCCCTAAATTTTATAACCAATTTCTCCTCAAACACATCACACTATATTTTAAAGATGTCGGGACACCTTTAATGTCGTCTGAAATGCATGGTATTGAAACCGAATTCGTTAATAGCTGTGACGAGTTTGATTTGACTTTGAATCATTCTTTACAAGCGTTATCTGAATAAGACTATTAAAAAATGGTGTATAATTTCCTTTCGTGAATGAATGTTATGCATAACATTCTGTCCTCCATTTTTCTTGGAATCTTTCTAGAATTTAAAGTACATTGGTCTAAAGCATTCCGAGAAAATAGTTATCATAATTAAAATCAATTTCAATGAAATTGCGATGTTCTAATTGCAACTAGATTGATATAATTATATTATTAAATATAAATACAATTACATCTGACTATTAAAAATGTTCCTTAATTAAAATTAACAGTATAATATAATTTATTCTAAAGAAGAGTATATAAAAGACAGATTTTATTAGAGACAAAAATGAAAAATACATACGCGGTGTTCGTTACACATGCACCACACACACAAATACACACACACACACACACAACACACAAGCACTTGCGCAAATTTATACTCATCGATATGTGCGTAAATGTATACGTGTATATATATATATATATATACAATATTATAAATTATAAGGAGGCTTTCACAATTTAAACCAAAAGTACGTACTAATATATATGGATATAAATGTATTTATGTATATGTATCCAGTGAGGGAGAGAATGAGCAATATTGTATATATATATATATATATATATATATATATATATATATATATATATATATATATTCCTTTATTCCACTCTTCGTTCTTTCGTTCCCCCTCTTTCACATTTCCTTGAATGGACGAATTGGCCTTTCCTCATTACATAGGACTTGTATGGAATGCCACGATGTACCCCAGTTCTGATAGTCCACTCTGACACCCGATGCTCTTTGGCAATGGACCTCATTGATCTTCTGGGATTTTCATCGATAATTCCTACACGATATGTTTTGGCAGAACTTCACCCATGCCATGCAAATCGAAAATTTGGTTTGATGTTAATATACGATTGGTGGTGTACAGTTTAATTATGGGCCATCGAAACATTTCCGCATACTCTTCTTATGGCCTTAAGTGACTACTGAATTAAACTCAACCGGATTTGTTCTTTCTTTTGGACCTGAAAATACAGTCAGCTGGGCATACGTGAATGTTATTTATATTGACATCACCATTAGGTTGTGTACCAGGTCATAAATACTGCCGGCGAAATATTAGCACCTGTATTATATAAACGATTTTTGTAAGCTATGATTCGTCATGTTTCTGGTGATGTAGTCACTGCGACGAGGAATAGATACTCTGCAGTCTTATCTCGTTGCCTGTCGGTACGTGCGCTGTGTATAGTTGCTTTGCAATCGTCTCCGTCCGAATAACAAGTGCTATTGATTCTCGGCTACGGTCCAGGGTAAGAACTCCAGACATGAAGCATATCATACTTTATTTACGAATCTTGATACTCTAACTGAAACATTCGGTAGCTCATATTTGCTTTTCATGATGTTGGGTAGTTAAAATAAACATTTATCAGCTACTTGACTCTGTCTACAGACCAATGTCTGCAGCAAATATTTATTAGCGTTGTACACGTTTAGAAATCAATAATTTGAAAGTGTTGATGTTTAGCGTAGTCAGAAAAGAATAGTAATGATGTTTAGCAATTCAGCTTTATCACCTGGTTCAAATAATGCTGTTTTGAAATTCTCTCTACGTACTCTGCGGACGTTAACATAAATACAATTCAAGTGTCTTAGGATTACTTTTAAAATGAAGAGAACAATAAGACACTGCATCAATATTAACATTTGAGCATCGGGCACGTTGTGGTATTTCGTTAGAAAATTTTTACCTCGTTTAACATTCATGGCTTCTAGGTCAATACTATAGATTACTTATGGAAAACTAACACCAATTTAAAGGGGAACATGTGTCCTCAGTACGCTAGCAATTCTGGCAATCATACATACCAATATTAGTTCCAAATATTAGAACAACCCCAGCAATTTCATGGGGAGGTTAAGTCGATTAGATCGACATCAGTGTTCAACTGGTATATATTTGAACGACCCCGAAGGAATGAAAGGCGAAATTGATCTCGGTGGTATTTCATCTCGGAGCGTAATAAGGGACGAATTGCAACTAGGCATTTTGCCTGGCGTGGAAAAAGCTCTGCCAGCTCGCGGCTTTTAACGTAATAATTAGTACTAAGAGAGCACGTTGCATGCAGCATAAATGATAGGTTAACTGGATTCAATAAATAACTCAATGAAATATTTATATCTATTTATTCCTTGGTTCAAAACCCACTGATGTCTCACATTGCAGTGCATCCATAATTATTCGATAAAATTTAAGGTTCCATTATATGAACTATACATATACTAAAATACTGTCGTAGCTGTTTACCTACGTCGGATAATTTTACCAATTGTCTAAAGAATGGATTTGTAGAGTGAGTAGCACATTAATATAGGGTTTCAATTACGCCCAACGATTAAAAAGATTATCGAAAATTCTCTTCATCTTTGATGTCCGTAGATTTAACAAATAACAATGTTTATATTCTTTTATCGCTATAATTACTCCCCTAGAAGTAGCAAAAAAATTATTATTTTAGTGGAGTAATTATAGCTATATAAGAATATACTTTCTAGTGGATAGATAAAACGTGAAATATGATGTAATTGCTAATTATATAGATATTAATTATTGTATTTGTATATATATATATATATATATGAACAAGAAAATCATGTAATTAGTTTTATTAATATTAATTTGCACTACCAGTGACGTACATTCTCTTAATAGCAAAGACTTTTCTCGTGATTATTTTCCACTCTCAATTATCAGGGCACCGTTTTCCTGTTAAGAAATTATCTAGAGGATTATCGTGTAGCTGTTATCAGGGAAAAAATGTCACAGAGCAGTTATCAAAGGCAGTTTTATTATAGGCTCAATTAGTCAGAGGGAAAATATCAGAAGGGTATTTAATATCAGGGCACTGTGTTTTCTAACGGGAAAGGGTTGTGGTTGTAATATTAAGATGTAAGGAGCGGTCTGATCGATTACTCTGTGTTTAAATGAAGAAAAGTTCTGCAAATTTTTACTGGACGTTATTTGTCGTTAAATATTCATTAACAAGACAAGCAATATTCCGAGCTCTTTAGCTGAGCTTCCTATAAATAGTTGTTAATATTCCCTGACATCAAAATTACTTCTGGCGAAGAAAGAGACTGAGTGAACTATGTTATACAGTTCTATGTACCTGTAAAGAAACAACCAGGCGATGGTGTTGGAGCTGATGGTGCGTGCTGGTGTCGGTGATATGTAATATGTTTAGTTATAGTCCTATTTGGAAGCAATTTACTAGAAGCTACGAATATCAACATTAGTGCATATTCTGAGTCATAAGAAATAACACAATATCCGTCATACATCAATATATGTGTAATAAAATAGGGTATAGTGAACAATAAAGGCTATTAGGATATATATAGCAAATTAGGCAGTTAGGAGGAAAACTCTGAGCAATTTGTTATACTCTTTTCGAAATCAACAAATTAAGTCCATATTTACGATGGCTAAACGGTGAAGATAGCAAAGAAAGTGGTGAACGAACTATATCAAGGTAGATTTTGAATCGCTTTCATCGCCTATATGACGTATGCAGTTGGAAAGGTGATAGGTTTACGATTTGTTGCTAGGACTTCCTGGACTGTAAAGCGTAATTATGAACGGCTTGTAGTAGGCTCACTATTTGTAGTAGGCTCACTACACGGAATTTGAAGCTGACAAAAATGCAAGAACGTAAAATTCCGAAGAGATTTATCTTATTCAGAAACGAGTCAACTTTGTTGATCGTGATGAAAACCTAAAAGATTAAGTTGTAACATGCTGTTACTTTCCTGAGTTAAACAGCAGATATATTCATACAATCGATATTAGGTTGGAATAAGAAAAATATAGTTGAAACTGAGTAGCGTGAATAACGTACAGGAACTGGCAATTACTATAAAACATAGTGAGGGGAATATTATTACTATTCATAAAATCGTGAAGGAGAGATATGAGTTTGAATTTGGTTTGCCGAAATGATAATTTAATATACTGTAAGGATATCCAGCTTAACATATCACTCATATAATAAAATTCAGTGTATAAAAATGCGCCACACTGTTCTGCGTATACCTGATTATTAGCCAGTATGTATCGATATGACTCTAAAAATAATGATACTTATGTCATGCTATATATGTGCATGTGTGTGTGTAGAGAGAGAGAGAGAGAGAGAGAGAGAGAGAGAGAGGCAGATATATTGATAGATAGATAGATAGATAGATTGATGATTGTATATGTGTATATGTGTTTGTCTATGTTTCTATATACATAGTTATGTATGGATATGTATGGTCAAATGTATATTGGAGATACAATATTTCAGATGCCATACAATAAATCTAATATATTTACCGTGACCGAAATGTGAACGGCTCTTTAATGACATATATATCAATATCAAGTGATTATGGAGATGTCAAGAAACAAGTTAAATGAAATTCCATAGAATTACAATTAAATACTCATGGCGCGCTGCAAATATATCGCTTATTGTATGTGATTCAGCGACCGAATAATGATACATATTACGATATATGCTGCCGACGATCGCATTGCTACACATATTGATAGCGTCATGAGACGTAAACTAACGAAAGTTGATATGTAAGAGCTGTAAAAATATTACAATAAAGCAATTAAAAGCCATATTATGCATCTAGTTGTCGTGTCAGATTTACCTATAGACACTTCCGAGGGAAAAATTCTGTACAGCTTGTAATGGATCTATGGAATATCAATGATAATGTTTATAATATTTCTTGCCCTGTCCAGTATAGTTTGAATGGTGCAATCTATATTCCATCCTAAACCATGTTCTTGTGAACGTATACATCTTTCTTCACTGATTAGTTCTTGCCCACGTTTGTTCCTGGTAAGATTTAACCAATGAATATCTCTTGCGACAAATTACACGATATGCATGTTTTCAAAACAGGTGAACGGGACATGCGTCGGTTGTGTACTGAAAAATCTTGTGACTCTGTGTTATATAATGAATGAATGAAACTATCCCAAAAATAATGCAAAAGAAGATACGGTAATATTGCAAAAATGGTTTCTTTGGAGCTATAAGTCAATTGTGACGTGGATAAACGAAAAGCATGGTATGAGCAAAACCCAGAATGAGTAATGTTGTATCAAAAGGTAAAACTGTTGTGTCGTGTAATTACCCAATGTGATAATAAGATGGAATATCGAAGGTTGGATGTAGCTGTGAATAAAAAGGAAATATCTATTTCATCAGAAGTGTTGGTTCTAAATTTTGGCACAAAGTCAGCAATCTCGATCAGAAAGGGTAATTCGATTATATCGACGTCCGTGTTCAACTGGTGCTTATTTATCGACCCCGCAAGGATAAAAGGTAAAGTCGACCTCGGCGGAATTTGAACTCAGACCGTAAAGACAGACGAAATACCTGTAGTTTTCTTGTTGCTATTGCTGCTTCTTTCTATCTCTCAAATAAATCCATAGAATTTAAAATTATCGATCTACACACTACTAGCTTAAAATTTATAAATCATTGGACAGGAGTGGCTGAGTGGTAAGTAACTTGCCTACCAACCACATGGTTACGCGTTCTTCTACTATAACCTCGGGCCGACCGAAGCATTGTGGGTGGATTTGGTAGACGGATGCAAAAAAAAGCCCGTCGTATATATATATATATATATATATATATATATGTATATATATATAGTGTGTGTGTGTTCCAACATCGCTTGACAACCGATGCTGGTGTGTTTACGTCCCCGTAACCTAGCGGTTCGGCAAAAGAGAACGATAGGATAAGTACTAGGCTTACAAAGAATAAACCCTGGGGTCGATTTGCTCGACTAGAGGCGGTGCTCGTGCATGGCCGTAGTCAAATGATTGAAACATGTAAGTAGAGAGAGTGTTACATAAATAATAGAAGATTAATTTATTTTGCATGAGAAGATCCAGTGATTTGAACTCTTTCCACAAACAAGTAAAACACCACTAGAGGACTTAAGAAAAGCTTAAAGTCAACCACCTGATATGAGTCCGTTTTGTTACTCTTCTTGCTATGTTTTCAAATACTTTGTAGCATGACAATAATTTTCGAATTACCCCTCTCGATTATTTTCTTATGGCGCTCATAATCTTTTTTATTCACAAAGTTATTTTCTTACATTTTTATCAGTCTTAAATTTTGATTTCTTTATTGTAAGTATTTTCTTAGTTAATTCACAGGTCGTCTTTTTCTATGTTTCTATCGCGTTTAACCATAACTCTGTTCTCTATCAATCTCCATAACATACGCCGATTCTTTGTTAAATTATTCATTTATAATCTCATTTCATTCCCTAGAACAAGTCTTACGACATAATCCTGTTTAACTCTCTCATTTCTATATTTTTATCTCTGTCTATCGCTCTCTATTCTCTCACTCGCCACACGATTATATTAGCCTATAGTTTTCCTTATCACACTATCTCATTATCACCCCCTTTAATGCACCACGAAAATATACACACTCTTCTCTCACTGTCGTTCTATTTTCCTCTATATAGATAGATAAATAGATAGATAGATAGATAGATAGATAGATAGATAGATAGATAGGTAGGTAGGTAGATAGACAGACAGATAGATAGATAGATAGATAGATAAATAGATGGATGGATAGATAGATAGATAGATAGATAGATAGATAGATAGATAGATAGATAGACATAAACACACACACCAGTAGAGATTGAGGCAAGAAGACACATAACCCGAGAGATAACTAGAAAGACAGACAGACAGGTAGATACATAAATTGAGAGATAGACACACAGATACATAGATCGAAAGATAGACACAGACAAAGAGATTGATAGATAGATAGATAGATAGATAGATAGATAGATTGTAAATAGGTAGACAGATAGAAAAATAGATAGATAGATTCGTTTCACTCCCTCATTTTCACTGCCACACCCCTCTTCTGTTCTACAGTTTAAACATCTCCTTGTTTGTCAGCTGCCAAATTGTAAATTACCTCAAAGACATTTATTGACCAAGTTCCAAAAGATTAACTTCAAACTGTGTTTGTAACTTATGCTGAGCTGTCAACAGAACTCCAACACAAATATTTCTACCAGTGGGTATTCCTTGGAAGGTCAGACAGTTTCAAAAGGTAGAGAGAAAGACGTAACGCGATACAAGCAGAAATAAATATAAGACAGAATATTAGAAACATACAGATATGTAGAACATGGCGAGAGCAGAGGAACAAGAAACTAATAATAATAATAACAAAATTAATAATAGTAGTAGTAGTAGTAGTAATAACAACACCACCACCAAAAATAATAATAATGATAATAATAATAATATGGTATAAAAGATGGGCTACAGCAAATATTCAGCTCAATACCACCGATTTGCTCGTCAGTTGTTTCCCCTTAACCAGTTGAGCATGTCTCTCAGTGGCTGACGATATCTGCACCACGTGATGGGTATACTGGGCTTTAGTTTCCCTTTCTTCCCCAGTTTCACTTTGATGGCATGCACTGCTCTCTCACTCAATAATAACAGTTATAAAGCCCTGATGAAGTAAGTCAGTGGCTTTCCTGGATTCTCATCGTAACTGATTGGAAGTGTTATCATGTACATTGTTTTGTCTTGGTATAAAAAATGGACTATAGCAAATATTCTGCTCACTACCACAATGTTGCTTGTCAGTCCTTCCCGAGTGTTAAACTATTACACCTGCATGTTCTTCCTACACCTCGCTGCATCTTTGTTTCTGTAAATTTTAACTATATAAGTATATTTCGAATATTAGATTGTATAAATATGCCCTCATCAAAGACATATGAGCTCGCTATCTTCAGAACATTTCCGTATTTTCTACGTATTTCATTATGCAGCGAAGATTTACGGCATTCCCTAATTACAATGTTTAAATCATCACAGCATTAATGCATATTGTGAGAAGAATAATGTCCACACTCCATTGTAACACACTGTCTCAATATTTGATTGAAGAAATGCGGAGAAAGCAAAGAATTTATTGCATGCATTGAAAGAGGGAATCTTGACTTGGAGGTGATTGGATTCATGTTCTCAGGTTTGTGTTGGAATTATTGAGAAATGAAAAGCCAACGAGGAGTTGTTCATTGAATATTGATTCCACGTAGAGAAGTTGTGGATTTTGAACAATGCTTGTATTTGTTTCTGTGCCCTGGATAATGCTGATTATGCGAAAACATTATCCCAGACACCAAAACAAATATCATTACTGCAGAAATGAAATAATTCAAGCTAAAAATTACATTGGCATTCATAATTTAAAAGAAAACAGTAGAATTGTTAGAAAAAATTAATTCTTCAGTTTGTAACCTCGGGCTAATTACGTAATAAAGATAAAATTCACGCTCAACGTTTTGCTTTTATGAAAAGTAAATTTATTTTGTCATTTTTTTCCTAACGAAATGTTCTTCATCGCTTAAATATATTTTACATTTACCTTACATATTTTATCATGAACATTAAGCCATTTAAACTGAAAAGTTAATTTAAAGATTCAGAAGCCATTTACGTAATATATCTAATATTTTACGTAAACATGGTTAATATTTCTTCTTTCTATTCCGCCTGGGTCGACATTGCTTTATATACTTTAGAGATCGGTAAAATATATACTAGTTGACAACTGAGTTTCATATAATCCTCGTACACCAGACTCCAAAATTGCTGTGCCAGAATCCGAAAGCAATGAGTGGTACTTTATTTTAATGTTCCAGAAGAGATAAAAACTTCAGTTGAACTCAGAACGGAAAGTTCTAAAAGAAATACTGCGCTAAAGATTTTGCCAGATATACTCGATAAATTAACTACCAGTTACACACTTGGATCGTTGTAATCGACTTAATCCATTTGTCTGTCCTTGTTTGTCCCCTCTATGTTTAGCCCATTGTTAGCAATGAATAAATAAGAAACGATAGCACGATGAAAGGCAATGTCTACCTCGGCGGATTTTGAAGACCAATCAAATGTCACTACGGATTTAGGCTATGTGCTAACGATTTTGACATTTCACCGCCTTAGTTACAGCTTGTATCAAAAGTATTTTGAGGTTCAACATCTTCAGCATTGAGTTGTAAATTATTGTCTACATATAAGCAAAGCCTACTAAGGAAGTCTCTACAATACATTTACCACTAGATTCTGCTTTGCACGCATTTCTCTAAGATTATATTGATGACAAAGCATTCAACGCGTTGGTACAAAAGCAATCAGCAACGTGCTTCCAGCTTCTGTTTACTGTAGGTTTAATATAATTACTTGATCAATCTCTGTTCCCCTGCGTTGCATTCTTGCGTTCTTGTAGAACAAAATACACGTGCATTTCATCCCACACTCACATACACACATACACAAACGTAAACAATATTTTACCCTTCCATCCCACTCATACGTTACTAACATGTATTCTCAATCCTTTTTAAATAGGTCTCCTGTAGTGTACAAAAGCTGTCTTTCCTGGCGGCAATTACTTTTCCTTTTACGCAGTGTATCATAGTTAAGTAAACAAATTATCCACTCTAAGAAGTGGAATGAAAACCAATGAGAAAGATATGTCTTAATGAAGCAGATTCCCGAAAAGCGGAACATTACACACACACACACACACACACACACAGAGGCACACACACACACACACACATACACACACACACCCTCTCTCTCTATCACTCTCTCTCTATCACTCTCTCTCTCTCTCTCTCTCTCTCTCTCTCTCTCTCTCTCTCTCTCTCTCTCTCTCTCTCTCTCTCTCTCTCTCTGGGAAGAAAACACATACAAATAGAATTTTTTTAAATGCGTGTTGCAGGAAGAAACAATAACCAACATAAATTAGTCCTAAGGCGGTGAGCTGGCAGAATCGATAACACGCTGAGCGAAATACTTAGCAGCATTTTGTCTGTCTTCATGTTCTGAGTTCAAATACCGCCGAGGTTGACCTTGCCTTTCATACACTCTAATTCTATAGAATCAGGACCAGTTGAGTACTGGGTCCAATGTAATCGATTTACGCCCTCCTCCGAAATTGTTGGCATTGTGCCAGAATTTCAAACCAATACAACGGTTACTTCTATAGACACTCATCATGTCGTGAACCAATGAACTGAATAATATTTGAGTCTTTGGTAATTGGTAAAGGAACAGAATATAGCGTTCCATGTGGAATAATTGCGGATAGGCGTATGCGATATAAATGATGTCTCCCAATAGGATAATGTCGTAAATGTAATGAATACGTGCTTTTCTCTGCGACACATTGCAGGCGTATGTACTTAGAAAATATTTACTGTACTATATATTTCGATGTGTGAGTTTGTTTTGAGAATAAGTTCTTAGATGTGTGCCTGTGAATACGTATGAACATAAATAAGCCCACAATATAAATTGGCTGACGTACAATATTATAGGCAATGTTACAATAGTGGTGGCGAAAAATACTAATTTAGCTCAGATTCAGGAAGAAGCAAGAATGAGAAAGAATACAATACATGTTTCAAGGCACGTATTAAAAAGGGTTCCATCATGCACATTACATCAAAGAAATGAAGGAGGTAGACGTTTCACGGAAAGAAACAAGGAGAGAGAAAAAAGAATGTGTAGTGGCTAGCGATCTATCATATATATATACATATATATATACATATATGTATATATACATATATATATACATATATATATATATATATATATATATATATATATATATATATATATATATATATATACACACACTACATAAATGCGAGTGTATATGTGCATGTATGTGTGTATATCACCAAAAGGCTCCAAAACAGTGCATCCTAGAGCAAAATAGATTTGATTTTAGAAATTGCATCCCAACGAAGAACATTTTTGTTGTTAATAATCAAAATATAATTTTCTACAAGAAATAACTTCCAGATTGCCAACGTTGAATATCTTTCGAAGCTGCCAGCTTAAACCCGTGACTACCTGAGTGTGTGTATACATGTATGTGTGCGTGTGTGTATGTATGTTGCATCTTATAACTGTCTCTCTACTGCTCTTTCATGCCTTATTGAAAGAGATACATGTGGAAAAACAAAGGGGAAATAACATAGAGGAAAGAGAAATTGAGAGAAACTGGTACAAAATGAAACAAAGGTCTGCGACCAGAGTAGAGGTGGTTTCATTTACTATTGAAGTAAACACGTGTATATGCGTGTGTATGTGTCAGCGTGCGTGTGCCTGTGTATGTGTATGTTTATATGTTTATATATATATATATGTGTGTGTGTGTGGGTATCTGTCTCTCTCCCTTTCTTTCTCTCCCTGTCTCTCTCTATATATATATGTATTTACATATATATATATATATATATATATATATATATATATA
>NC_069001.1:30367986-30380486 GCF_001194135.2 Octopus bimaculoides
TATATATATATATATATATATATATATATATATATGTGTATATATAAATATATATACACATATATATATATATATGTGTGTATATATAAATATATATACACATAGATATGTATGTGTCTAGATAAATATAATATATATGCATACGTGAGGTACGTACTTACTAACCTATTGGAGTAGAGGCAAGGATACACATAGGTATGTATGATACGAATGTGCACACGATATTGAATTTGATAATAAATTAGGATAGGCAATATTCATGATTCTCATAAGGCCTGAAGTTAGAGAAATGATTAAAAAATAAACATGGCGGTAAGTACGCTTCTAGATACGTATGTATCTGAAACTGTATATAATGAACAAATTTAAGCGACATCAGATACGCAAGAACGAAAATAACCACAAGAATCTATGGAGATGCTGGAACTATAAAGTAAGATAATAAATAGAAAGCAAAACAGTTAGCTAGTGAGTAAATAGATAAATTCTCTTAGGCTGACGGAATTTACTAAAATTAGCGGCGTTTATTTGCTATGAATGAAAGGAAAACATCATAGAGCGTACGACAAACCGCGCCTGCGCTTATAATATATATCATATTTTAAATAGCATTAAATGATATATGTGTATTGAAGAACTTTAGAGGATTAATGAACAAAGAATGTTATTGAAGTTATAGTCTGCAGAAGTTTTGCTAATTGGAGAAAAAGTATTTCTATAATTATTCAAAAACTGACTCGGTGACAATGACATGAAATGTTTTTATTTGAAGAAATATATACATTTGCATAAAAACATTAAATACATTATAAATGTAACAATACATCAATACACTCATACTTACATATATGCATACATACATATGATGCATCACACACAAATACATACACACATACACATGTATCTGTGTATGTATGTATACATGCATATACATATGTTTGGTGCGGTGTGCATATATACATATATCTTTATAGATTTCTGTATGCTTCTGTAAGTGCGTATTATTATTATTATTATTTTGACCTGGCTGAAATTGGGTCTTACTCTTTGCAGGAATTATGTCGGTAGTGGGTTACTACCTGTAACCTTAGATATCTACAAATTTTCAGCAATATTTCAAGTGCTTAGGACGCTCTTGATAATCCTTGCTGTCCCTAAGAGACAAACATTCTGTAGGAGCTCTACCGGGCATTCTATTTCAGTCTCCTTCAGCCATTTATCTGTCTTTGCTTACTATTCCCAACGCATCGATTATTGTAGGATCGACATTTACTGTTCGCATGCTCCACATTCTTCCTATTTCTAACTTTAAGCAATTGTATTTTCTTTTTTTTTTCTTCTTTTTTCTTTATAATCCTGGAAGCAAACGGGCATGATGCATTGATAAGTAGGCAACTTCGCTTTTCCCTATCTGCATTTGCTATATCTGGTCTATTATTACTAAATTTTTTGTCCGTTTGAATTCGAAAGTCCCCAAAATTCTTCCATTTCTCCGTATTATTGTTAATGTGAGTTAAACCAAAATAATAAATATCATTTTTATCATTATTGACTTGACTCAAGTTCTGTCTTGCTAGGATTTATAACCGGTAATGTTAGTTATCCACATGCTCTCAATTGTCTTCTTAGAGCCACTACCAACTCCTGATAATATCTCCTGTCCTTAAGAAACAAACTTTCTGTAAAAACTCTGCAGAACATTTTATTCTAATCTCTTTGAACCGTGTATCTATATCTTTGCTTAGGCTTCCCAATGCACCAATTATTATCGGCACAACTTCACGTCTTTTATACTCCAAATTCTTACAATTTCAAATATTAAGAGATTGCATTATTTTGTTGTTTTAGCTAGGATGTTAGCGGTGCCTCGTAGTGCTATTTTCTGTATGTAATATACACTTGTAAGTCCTGGAGTTTTTACTATTTATTTGTCTGAAAGTTCTTATCATACCTAATGCACCTACTATAATAGGAATTGTTTCTGTTTTTTAGGTTCTACATTCGAGTTGGATCTATTTACAGCTCTTTGCATTTTGAAAGTTTCTCCGTTTCTTTTACAGAAATGTTGTCAGCTGTTGGTATTGATACAGCAATTAGAAAGCATTTTTCTTTTCTTTTTTTTTTCGAGTGTAACTTTGACAACTATATCCAGCTTATTAACGTTGATTTCCATGTGTATATTGGCATATCCCAAAGTATGGTTCCGCTCTCATTTTCTGTGACGTTTTCTGACGTGTGCTTATACCATCTTTTTTTTTTCTGTTGTTAATCCATAGTCTTGGCATAGATTATTATTATTATTATTATGATTAATAATAATAATAATAATAATAATAATATATTTTCTTTGAAAGTGCCTGTTACAAATCATTCCCGTCTGGATGATCAATTTCTGTGTATGTCATTTCTACAATTTCTTATGTTTTTTATTACGTAACTTCAAGTCGTGGCACGAACACTAGAGAGGAAATTATTTTTGAACGTAGAATCATTTTGTTTACTGTCAATAAAAACTGTCTGTAGCTGTAAAGAGAACGCCCCTCAACCAAAAATAAAAGTCTGATAGCAAATTCGTTTACAGAGAATGAAGAAGATTCTTCTGTGAGATCGCTCACATGTCATAATAAAGATTTGCTATTTCTATGAACAGTTGCTAGACTCTTGAAGTATTCTATGCACATTTTGGAACATCGACAGCCATACAACTGCAGCATACGCACATAGTTTAAAAGAGAAAATAGTTGAATTATTATTGAAATCAATGGACGTAATTTTACCAGTATTGTATAGGAATATTTCTGACATGGAACAAACAGAGTGAAAGTAAGCAGCAGGACAATGGTCAAAAGTGAAGGCTACAAGACTTGTTTTACATTACGCCATAAGACCTTTCATTGCTCCATCAATTATTAGAAGTGTGATTTCCGTTTCATATGCTACTAGAGGTTATATCGTTCTCTCGCTGTCGACTGCTTGTCCAGAATCATTTATTCCATAAATGACAAATATATTCAGGCTAGACTGAATCATTTGACACTCAGTTTTGTGGAAGAATTAACGGAGAATCTAGCCTAAAGGCGAGGGGTATATGCGAGTTGTTTTCAAACTGAGTGTTATTTGATGGAAAAGATCGAATAAGAAAGCCACACACATGAGCATAGTGATACGTCACAAAACATGGTGTGGGATAGAATTAGGAAAACTAAAGTATAAGTATCAGTGACATTGCTCTTAGAAATAGCACTGAGAGTTATTGCATGGAAATGTAATTTTACCTTCGGAATAGCTAGAATAATATGTGCCCCGGAGCAGTTAATAATTTTTACATTCTAATGATTTCGGTCATTAGACAACTGCCTTGATGGGGCACCGCCTTGAAGAATTTTTCGCCGAATGGATTAATCTCAGTACATAGATTTTTGTTAAACCCGACACTTATTCTATCGGAAACTTTGGTCGAAGGGCTAACTTACGGGGACGTAAACATACCAGCCGCTCGTTAAGTTGTGGTCGGGAAAAACACACACACATATACGCGCACGCACGAACACGCACATACATACTCACACACACATACATACTCACACACACATACACACATGTATACGTACGATTGGTTACTTTCAGTGGTCGGCCCGTGGCTATATTAGAAAACCAAGGTGCCACGCAGTGAGACTGAACCCAGAAAGGTGCGGTTGAGCAGCAAGCTTCTTACAACACGGCTACACTTTTAGGGAACCTCAAAAATTCCTAGAGACAGTAAGGTAATTCTATGACGAGCTAAACGGAAGATCCAGCAGAATGTGTCAGAACAAAGCAAAAGCTGATAAAATTGATGATCACAACAAAAATTGTACACGATAAAACGATGGAAATCGCAACTACTGGCTAAAAGAGGTTCACCAATTTTATGCCTGATTAAAATGTTTCTAAGGTCAAAATATACGTATGTATGTATGTATGTGTAACTTAGTTAATGCACGGTGATCGTTTATAAACATTAAGCGTGTAATATATATATATATATATATATATATATATATATATACCAGTTGGGTACAGGAAAAGATGTAGTCAACTTCACTCTTCCCCCAAAATTGCTGGCGCCTTATTATTGAATGAGAGGAGGTACCGGAAAAAAATGTGCTTGTCGACATTCCGTCCACATTTACGTTCTCAGTTCAGATTTCGTTGGATGTTGACTCTTCCTTTCATATTTAAGGGGTCGATAAAATAAATACCGGTTGTGCATTGCGGTAGATATGATCGACTGAAACCCCAACCTACCCACTCTTATGAAATGGTTGAACGTGTGTCAAAATTTCGAACCAATATTATTGAATGAGTAACAATTATCCTTGTTATCGTTACAAGGCGGAGGAGTTGCCGAAACGTTTGCACGCCGGGCGAAATGTTTAGCGGTATTCCGTCTCCCGTTACGTTCTGATTTCAAATTCCGCTGAGGTCAACTTTGCCTTTCATCATTTCGGGGTCGATAAATTAAGTACCAGTTGCGCATTGGGGTCGACGTAATCGACTTAATCCCTTTGTCTGTCCTTGTTTGTCCCCTCTATGTTTAGCCCCTTGTTGGCAATAAAGAAATAATAAGAAGCTTGCTTACCAGCCACATGGTTCCCGGTTTAGTCCCACTGTGTGGCAACATGGGCAAGTATATATGTGTGTCTGTGTTTGTCCCCGCCACCATCACTCGACAAACGATGTAGGTATGTTTACGTCCCTGTAACGTAGCGGTTCGGCAAAATTGACCGATAAGTCCTGGTCACGATTTGTTCGACTAAATGCGGTACTCCATAATGGTGGCGTTGCAATGAGTGAAACCACTAAAGTAATAAAAATTAATATTGTTACTACGACTGCTGGTGTTCCTTTTTGTGTCCTTATGTTTCCATATGCTGTGTATACAATAAAAGTTACTTATTTACTGTGATATATTTTGCACCGTCTCAGTTTTGTTGGAAAACTTATACACATTGAGACAATGGTTTTAACTAATTTATTTATGTATTTATTTATTTTCTTATCTTAATGAGCAAGACCGCCTACGGGCTTTTAAGATTTAAAATAACTGAACGTTTCAATAAAGAAAAAAAAGACATATTCAGAAAGCAACAACATCTGCTGAATGGAAGAGTGATTTATTTTTTAATTATTTACCTTTCTAATTAGAAATCCGCATCTTCACCTGCACATGAATATGTATGTCTGTATACGTGTGAGTGTGAGTATGTTGGTGTTTGATTTATAAACAGGAATAGTAGACAGACAAATCAAAACTAATAGCAATGGAATAATGACAGAACGAACAACGGTAAATGTGAATGCATGGGCATACTTTTAAATATTTATACTTAACGTAACTATGGGATTAATGTACTTGTGAGCACGTGAAATACGTTGAACATAATCAGAATATAAATCCGTAAATCTGCTCTAATTACAGCAGCTCATTGGTACATCTCCAAAACAAATTACTTAAGATATTACTTGCTATTACTATGCCAAATATTGAAATAACTTTGCGTTGATACAGAATAGCATGCATCCAATTACAGCAGGTGACAGGAAACTCACAAAGGAGAATACCCACACAGGCATGGAACTGTGTGCACATGCCCATAAACAGACACACATCAATGCGTGTCTGATTGTAGGCTCACGTGTATATAAGTGGATGTATAGGCATATATATAAAGTTTAGGCTATATGTATACAAATATGTATATGTATATACATATACACGGTGGTGCACCAGCATGACCGCAGCCACTTGGCTGAAACACATAAATAAATAAATATATATGTATCTATCTATATATGTATGTGTGTGTGTGTGTGTGTGTTAATGTATGTAGATATGTGTGTATATATATATATGTATATATCTGTATTTATATGTATCTACACACACACACACACACCCACACACACATATATCTATTCATATCTGGCTACATCACTATCGATATGTGTGTGGATAGTTGGATGTTCTGAATAATTAATTATACTCAACGTTCTTCTGGAATTTTTCCCTGATGACACCAAAGTTCGCTATGGAAGTATTATTACTAGACATGATCACACTCGGGGCAGTACTGTACAAATTTCAATTTGAAAAGTCAGTCAAGTTTCATTTCTCATTATGTTGTGGTGAATGATTTCATAAACAATGAATCAATGACAAATTTTCATATACTCCATGTCATCAATATTCACACTTCTCGTTTTGAAAACCACGTCAACTACTTCGTTAAATATATTCGACGTTAGAGGTTTGATTCAGAATTTCGATTCCTACTTGATGATTGCTTCTTCTGCAAATCTGTTATGTCTCAGTTCATTACTATAAAGTCTTTGAAAGCAAATCACTTTCTGCAAACTGGCATGACACGTTTTCTGATCCTGATACACAGCGCACGCCATAAAAAGGACGTCGCACTGCCAAAATTAGTCTAACATACGAAATACCAAATTTTCGCGTTTTCTTTTCATAGTGGCTAACGGGAATCCATATATTTTTAAAGCTAATAGAGGCCTAAACAACACCAGTTTTAATTTACTCACTTGTCAAGTCGCAGCAGTCCTCGCGTATCCCAATCTTCTTTCTTTTTTTTTTTTGCCGTGAGGATTCGGCATTCGAATGATTTATCGGCACATGATTATCTTTGTCATGAAGTTATTTAGGCAGAATTCCGGCAGCAGTGATCTCATATTGTGAAAGCTTGGAATAAGCCCTTCCTCCATTAAAATATTGAATGATTTCTATAATACATACATTTTGTTACAACCCGAACAATTTCTGTTTTTGCTGTATTATATCTTCAGGTGTAATTTGGAATATTAAGTTATTTATATATGGTGTTTATATATGGTATTGTTAAACGCTGATGTTAGTTGAATAATTTAAATGAAAAGAAAAGTTGTCGGGGGGGGGCGATGCATACCCAGTGCGTACACGAGGATAAACTGAAATTTAATTTAATAATCTTGGACGAATTCATATTTCAACAAAATTACATTAAGAGTTTTCTCCTATCGCTTATCGTTTATGCATATGGAAACAAAGAAAAACAAAATCTTAATTCACGAAACCGAAATTTAATGAGTTCAAATCACTCACCCAATGGGTATTTCTGACAAATTTGGTGAAAATCCGTTCAGACAAAGTGGAGCGACTACAATCTCCTGCATTCGTTTACCCGTTTATATGTGATGAATTTCAGCAGTCAAAGTAAAGATGGAAGAAATATAAGTTCGATATTTCTTTATTGCTCAAGGCTGAAAAATTTCATAGTGGAGATTGGACTTTGTAAGTTGTGGAAGATCAGGAACGCACTTCCACAACTGAGCATTATTATAGAAGTGGACTTACGGGGTAAAGTTCAGCTGCTAGCGTAGAACTAAAAACTACTCAGAAAACTACTATTTTTAAATCTTACAACGTGCGATATTTAGCAACAGTACTTTGTACTCAAGATTGTTTGCCAACATAACATGGCAGTCATGGTTTAGGATTAATGTTGCTGTAATTTAGCACCAGGAATAACCCGGATATCACGATACACATATATTCTTTGAGCTGAATGGGGGTGCTAGGTTCTCTTGTTCGAAAATATAAGGACACAGATCGTGTCGTATAGCCAGCTGGAAACAATCTCTCCTGAGGCTAAATTACAGCAACATTCCTCCTAAACCAGGACTGCTATGTTATTTTGGCAACATTTGCAATAGAATGGAGAGAATACCTCGGGAAATGGATGCTACATGGTCGGAGCCAAAAACAATCAGTGTTACCAAGTCTTCACTTGTAATTCGTTAACAATTCAAAGTCGATCCGTTTCCCGATCACATTTTCAAATTTGACAAACCATGAACTTTATTCTAAGTGGTTCGGTGCATTACAATGACCATCAATAAGCAGAAAGCTGTTTCTCAAATCAAAACTGCATTCCAAGAAAAAGTATGATAACGGTATTTTAGTTTCCAATTGGAATCATTTGATATGATTTCCTGAAGTCTGTGAAAATATCACTGCTGAAAAATATTGCCAGGAAATCGTTAAAATTCACCAAAAGCAGCCAAGTCTACCTCTCGAAATGGCCAATTCAAATGGATCAATTGTTCACCATGAAGACATTTGACAACGTATGACTCGACATAAATTGAAATAACTTATATAAATTGTGATTTCGTTTGAATTTCTACATCGTCTCGTCTTTAGTTTGCACAATTCGTATAGCTGGGCAATTACATTACAGATTCCCTCACGTTACGTTCAAATATGCCTCGTCAATAAATCATTATTTTGTGTTTTTTTAAGATAATATTCAAACAATGAATATCATTATTGCTGGAAAACAAGAATTATTACGATTTCAAAATTGACATTGTGCATTTTTTAAAAATATGACATATTTTCAAAATAGTATAATTATTGTTAAAAATATAAAACTGTAATTATCTAACAGCAAAGAAGTATAATTACTTAAGAATCATAACTATTTCAAAGATAAGGATTATTAATTAATTATTCCGAAAATTTATTATTCAAAAAATATCAATTTCGCTTATCTTAAAAAGAAGCACAATTTCTCAAATTGAAGATTCTTTAAAAATTAAAGTCAACAGGAATTGGACTATAACAAATATTATTATTGCCACCATCCCCACTCTGCTCATGGCCACCACCATGGAATTTTTAATTGTTCGGTGGCCTGCAGTTATTATCAATGATAAAAGTACTTCCATTTTCTAATAAATATATAATATTCACAAGTCAATTTTGAAACAATAAATGCCTTAAAGAGAATTAAAATTCGTAAAAGATATTAAATAATAAGGATATTTTAAATACTGTTTCACATTAATTTTATCATCATCAAATTAATATTTCTAAATATCTAAAAATTCATTATTTACAAGGAAAGCACTTTGTGAACTCAAATTTCTAATAATAAATATATATTTAAAAGTATTTTTTTCAAACGTGACCTCTTCAGCACCGTTAACGCAACAAAATCCATACAATATCTGTGTCTACGAATTGCATAATGTTCGTTCTTATTCTATCATTTATCTTTTATTTGTTTCAAATATTGAAGCGCGGGTTTGCGGGTACTTAGTCGAACAAAGCTACCTTTTTCACATATCTTTAAAGCCTAGTATTTATTCTATCGGTCCACTTGCGAATTGTTAAGTTAATGAAACATAAACAAACCGAAATCCGATGCCGATCTGTATTGAAACAAACACGAATACATACACATATATACAAACAGAAGACTCGCTTCTTTAACTTTTCGCCTACGAATTCCTCTCTCTAGGCTTTGGTCATCCATATGCTATAATAATAGATGACAATTCTTCAACATGCCATACACTGGGATTGAAACTGGAGGTACGAGGTCGAAACTCCTTACAGCACAGACATGCCTGAGCTTATAAGAAAATAAATCACCTTAATACGCATTGCAATGATCTCGAACTTCGAGTCTTATGCATGCAAAGCAAACTTGCCAATCCTACATCTATGCACCTTGCTGGGAAACACATAATTTCTATCTTTACGAAAGGGTTCTCATCATTTGTAAAATAATTATAATCCTTATGTAAAAATATAACAAGAGACATTTTACCTGTGAGTGTGTTAAATTATAAGCACCGAAAGAGAACGACTCTCCCCAGATATAACAAGAGATATTTTTGAAAACAAAAGTATTTTCAATTAAGGAAATGGGTAGTTTATAAATATGTAATTATCTTTTTAAATATGTTTAAGTAAAAGATTATTATTTTCATTAAACATTTATTAAAAATATTAATTCGTATATAAATGCAGAGAAATATTAATATGAAGAAATAAATATATCGTGAATTATTGCAAATATTACAAAATTATGAATTCTTACTGCTTAAAATGTATAATTATCATTGTTATTATTATTATTTAAGATATCGCACAGTATCCAATATATCGATGTTGTGGATTGCAGATATTTTTCTACCGGGAATTTATAGAGTCTGTCAAGTTATAACACGGATCTCAAACAGATAGTACTTTACGCAATATGCTTATAGTTCCAAGTAATGCCGATTTTTGCAATACACATAGACTGTAGGTTATTTCTAAAGTTTCCATTAGTTTCTTTATGTTGGGTGGTATCGAACCCAATGCTCCGATGACAACAGGGACAAACTTTGTTTGACTAACGTAGATGCCGCATCTTGACTATTTCAATTCTCATGTCTCCATATTTATGAATCTTTTCTCTTTCTTTCATGATAATATATTGATCTCCTGGCACTGCAACGTCGATTATTAGGCACACTTGTTTGTCCCAACTAAAGATTACTATGCCCGGCCTTCGGTTCTATAACAACTTTTCTGTTTGCAAGTCACAGTCCCAGAAAATGTTGCCTTCCCTTTTCGGTCCATTACCTCTTCTCTTGTATGCTGGTACCACGCAGCTTTTACCAGCATAGTAGCCAATGAAGGTTTTTGCGCTACCTTGTCGTGTATGCGCTTGTACTCTTTGCGCAAAGCTTTCACAAGTACTAACAATGCGAGTCACGTTTTCGTCCCTCTTGTCACACATTCTGCACATGTTCATTGCACTTGGGGTGGGGGTATATATCCCTTTTCACTGAGCTGGTATTCAATGCCTGATCCTGGCAAGCGATGGTTAGGCTTTCAGACTTCTTCTGTCGGTCACCCTCGCTGAACCACCTCTATGACGCTTCTTGGTATTTTAAATTGTTAGTTTCAAGGTGGAACTGACCATTTAATTCCATGCGGAGTAGAGTATCATGCGGTGAGCTGGCAGAATTGGTAGCACGCCGGATGGTGCGCATAGCAGCGTTACGTCCGTCTTTACGTTCTGAGTTCTAATTCCGCATAGGTCGACATTGCCCTTCATCCTTTCGATGTCGATAAAATAAGTGGCAGCTGAAAACTGGGATCGATGTAATCAACTCATCTTCTTCGCAAATTGCTGCCCTTGTGGCAAAACCTAAAACGATTACTATTGTGATACAGACGACTTATTTTTATCACAAACATTGGTGCCAAGCGATGGCGGTGGTGTGACAAACACAGACACACAAACGCATTCACATATATACGACGGGCTTCTTTCAGTTTCCGTCCACCAAATCCACTCACAAGTCTTTGGTCGGCCCGAAGCTAGAGTAGAAGAGACTTGCCGAAGCTGTGACGCAATAGAACTGAACTCGGAACCATGAGGTTGGGAAACAAGCCTACACGCACACGCACACGCACATGCACACGCACATGTACACACACACACACACACACACACACACACTCACTCACTCACTCACTCACTCACTCACTCACTCACTCACTCACTCACTCACTCACTCACTCACTCACTCACTCACTCACTCACTCACTCACTCACTCACTCACTCACTCACTCACTCACTCACTCTCACATGCGCGCGTTCACAGAAGCAAACACGCGCATGTTCACAGAACACATGCAGTAACCACTACATTAGGCCGAAAATTATTAAAAAAGAACATTATATTTATTCAGGCTGTTTTGTTTCTGAAAAAAGTTTTTAAATGTTAACGAAATCGAATTTATAGTCGGAGCTGATAACATAATCCCATAATTTTATTAGAGAACTATAAATTTTTCAGCAGAAACAGAATGGTTGCTACTCATAAAAAACAAAATTCCTACGGGATCTGCTGCTTTATTTTATTCTAGCCAAAGATCGCACCGTCATACTCGCATTCTAAAACTGAAATATTTCCTTATATAGATTTATTGATACATTTTTCTTCACTTTCATATTCTCTCTTTTCTTTCTCTTCTACTTGTTTCAGTCATTTGACTGCGGCCATGCTGGAGCACCGTCTTTAGTCGAGCAAATCGACCCCAGGACTTATTGTTTGGAAGCCTAGTACTTATTCTATCGGTGTCTTTTGCCGAACTGCTAAGTTACGGGGACGTAAACACAACATCATCGGTTTTCAAGCGATCTGGGGGGGGGGCAAACGTATACACACACACACACATATATATATATACATATATACGACGGGCTTCTTTCAGTTTCCGTCTACCAAATCCACTCACAAGGCTTTGGTCGGCCTGAGGCTATAGTAGAAGACACTTGCCCAAGGTGCCACGCAGTGAGACTGAACCCAGAACCATGTGGTTGGTTAGCAAGCTACTTACCACACAGCCACTGCTGCACCATATATATAATATTGCTGTGTTTCGTTTCGTAATTACTTAATTTAGAAGGCGGTGAGCTGTCAGAAACGCTAGCACGCCGTGCGAAATGCTTAGCCGATTTTTTGATTGCCGCTACGTTCTGAGTTCAAATTCAACCTGGTTCGACTTTGCCATTCATCCCTTCGGGTTCAATTAAATAAGTACCAAGTTATGCACTGGGATCGATGAAATCGATTAGCTCCCTCGATTAGGTCTTGTGCATATACTGGAAAC
>NC_069001.1:30384300-30386263 GCF_001194135.2 Octopus bimaculoides
TATATATATATATATATATATATATATATATATATATATATATATATATATATATATATATATATATTGAGTTCATATAAATGCATAATGTATTCACTTTTTCAACGGAATGTATATACATACATATATGAATATGTCTGTTTTATTGTACGTTCTCAAAGCATGTGCGTGTGCTTGTGTATGTGTGTATAAATGTGCATTCACACTCACTATACACAGAAAAATCTGATACGCATTATTTACATAATACGCTGTCCATTGTACGTAAAATAACTTAGTCGATATCATAGATGCACTACATTTAAAATAGGCGCGGCCGTTATCTTTGATAGGAATTTAACAGATAGCTTTTATGTATACTAAGATCCATACACCCACACATTACCTAAATTGCACATGTCGTAGTTTAAATAAGGTAATACTTTAAGTTAATTGATATATCTCCTACAATTTATCTGTCCCTATAGGCGTTTATCCAAGGATTATTGGTGAATATATATATATATATATATATATATATATATATATATATATATATATATATATATATATATATATATATATATATGTATATATGTATATATACACACATATATATATATGTATATATGTATATATACACATATATATATATATATGTATATATGTATATATACACACATATATATATATGTATATGTACACACATATATATACATACATACATATATATATATATATGTATATATACACACATATATGTACATATATATATATATATATATATATATATATAGAGAGAGAGAGAGAGAGAGAGAGAGAGAGAGAGAGAGAGAGAGAGAGAGAGAGAGAGAGAGAGAGAGAGAGAAGAGATACATAGATAGACTGCTACATAGGCAGTCAGACACCCAGGCATACAGGTAGGTAGATAGAGAGATAGATAGATGCAGAGTAAATATTTCAACTGAACATTGAGTGAAATATTGAAAATCGAGAATATTGACAAGCATCCAAGCAAATAAATAACTTGCATTTGTCTAACTTAATCCAAACATTGTGATCAAAGCAAGTTCTTTTTTGATGGTCACTGTTTGTTTGTAAAAACTATCTCTTATGTGGGAAATCTTCTTTCAGATTGCAAGTAAATATTTGCAAACTTTCATTACGCTTTCACTTTATGCATGCAACTTCCATGTATATGTATGTGTATTTATGTATATATATGTATATATATATGTGTGTGTGTGTCTCTGTGTGTTGATAGCCTTTGTGATATTAGCAACAAGACGGCACAACTCAAGTGAGACTGACGGTAATGAAACATACGATTGATTATATCCTCTTTAGTGTTATTTTTAACAGATTATCCGTCTCTAGTATCTTATCATTTGTTTAAACACTTCTCAGATGATAGAGTGTAAATTGAAGCATATTTTGTGTGTTCTTTCTAATAGTAAACGATCGTTTAAATCAATGTTTCTCAACGTTGTGTACAAATCTGTAAATCTCGGACGGGCAAAATATTTTATGATATATTTCGTATGTTATTATCCACTGCTGAAAACTTCGCAATGTAATGCAAACGTAAACGTAGTATTATTGGGATTGCCGCCCCTGGTTAAATGCTCAGGTATGAATAGATACTTCTCTTTCCCTCTCTCTATCTCTCTCTCTCTATCTCTCTCTCTCTGTCTCTCTCATATGCACTGCTAACTCAAGAGCATCCGACATAAAGTGTCCATGAGAAAAGCAAGGTATTTGTAAATTGAGACCCACAATTCTAACGTTAGAAACTGTTGATTTTGAAACCATGGTCTACAGATAACTGAGGTATTTATAATTTTCACTGGTCTCGCCCGCCTGGTTTTGCTCCGCTGAATCTTTCTTTGAGAATTTTTTAAGTGATCTTTTTCTAGCACATTAACTGTCCACTTTAGTGGCCTCTTTTATATACACAAGTATCTATCTATCTATCTATATATAT
>NC_069001.1:30386579-30387312 GCF_001194135.2 Octopus bimaculoides
ATATATATATATATAATAACCCAATTTATGAATGATGGTAATATAATGTTACACAGACACAGTACATACGAATGTGTGAACCAATGACTACAAAATAATAATGCATTTCCTATTTTACTGACGCAGCAAAAAAACTTTGCCGCAAGACATTCATGTGGCACATTTTAAATGGAATATTATTTGGAAACATTATCAATTCAATAATAGATTTCTAATAGGATTTAATCCATCAATAAAAAATATTATATGATCTGATCCTTTTCTAGTTCTTGGAATTTTTAGTAATTGGTAATTCCTTAATGTAGATTGTCAGTGTAAAATTTAGTCCAGATTAAGATCTTTCTTCACCCCTTAATCGGGAAGGAAGGACGGTGCGTGTCGTCTTTTACAGATCCGTCGACAAATGGTGGAAGCAAAGTGCCTTTGTATCGGAGCCAAGATTCCTGGGAGTGAAATGAATACTACTAAACTTACCCAAGAACATGTTAATGCTGATACAAGGGGCAACGGATTACGTTTACTCTCTCTCTATACATATATTTATATATGTATGTATAAATACAGATATATATATGCATACATACACATATATATATATGTGTGTGCGTGTGTATGTATATATATATATATATATATATATATATATATATATATATACACACACAAACACATACACACACACACATAGATATATACATACATACATGCATATATATATATATATATATATATA
>NC_069001.1:30388334-30399467 GCF_001194135.2 Octopus bimaculoides
TATATATATATATATATATATATATATATATATATATATATATATCAGTTTTAAATGTCAATATATATTACCGTATTTAGACAAAGAATCATGTTTATCAGGCAATTACGTAAACATTTAAAAAAGGAAAAGAATTCGAGATTTAGCGGTGATAAAATAAAGGATGGTATTTCCACTGTTAAATAACGCGTCTGGGTATCTGTCGGAACGCTCTATCTATGATCTACAGGATTGGCGTTCTTATTTGCAATACACTTCATTCTAAAGGATATTTCCGTTGCTTGGTTTGTAATCAACATGAGGCTCACTACAATATTACTAACGCTACTATTACTTCTAGAAATAATCACACAAAGCGCAGAACGCTTAGTTCCATTACTACTACTACTATTACTACTACTACTACTACTACTACTACTACTGATAATAATAATATTAATAATAATAATAATAATATCTAGAAAAGCACTCGGAGAGCGCAGACCTCCATCAAGCAGCTCATTTCTACCCATATACACGCATGCTGAAAATCGCCCAATTTCCCAAATCAACGCCGGCGAAAACATAATCTCCTTGGCGGGTTTTTAAAAAATTACACAGCCATATGATTAAAAAAAAAAAAATCTTAACCGTAGCCCATTCAAGCAGAGGGTTATTGTTTTCAGAGACATATCTGGATTTGGGTGGTTTATCTGGTATTTGTTGTGGGTAATCATCTAGGGATCGTTTGAAAGCCGTGAAGTCACTTTCCTCCTTTATGTGTGTCTGGCACGATCTTGAAGAGAGCAGGGCCAATTGAGGTGAAATAGTTCTGTCATAGCGTTGTGATACGACACGGACATTTCTGTAGTGGACGGATGGTACGGGGGCCCAGCCTCGGACGAATTTTAAAGATGAGCAATGTTGATGGAATATTTTCGCCATCATACAGATGACATAGAGCTCGCAGCAGCGGTAGAGGGAGCAAAGCCTGAGCTTTTTGAGTCGATCTCAATAGTCAAGGCTTAGTATGTCATCCTCTGCAGACCTCTGCCAAAGCAGCTTATTTCAAAATAGATACGCGAGTAAGATTACTAATAGAGGAACGAAAATAAACTTTAGAAGCAGCAACGCCACCATAGGTTACGTGGAAAAGATGAACGTGTTTTCAAGGGAGATAAAGTACGTAATATTGTAATACTTCATGTAAAGTAAATATAACAAATGAAAAATCCTTCAATAATCCATAAAAATTCCCGGATCATTACCAAAATTTCATCATCTGTTCCTTGTGTCCTTACCAACTTTTCCTGCAAGTTTCATCAAATACCGTGCACAATTTTTGAGGTATTATGCACACAGTAGGACAGACGGACAAACCAACACTAATGAAAACATGACATCTTTTCTTGGCGGAGGTAATAATAATAATAAGACTTCCAAATTTTTCCACAAAGACAATGATTTGATGCGAAGGGGATAAGTCGATTACATCGACCCAAGTGTTCATTATCATCAGCAGCAGTATCATCATCATCGGCGTTGTCGTCTTCGTCGTCACTATCATCCTCATCCTCACCATTATCCTCATCGTCAACATGACCGGCACGGGTTTTATTGTTTCCTTCTCCTCAGCAACAACAACTTCTACTTCTACTTCTACTGCTACTACCACTACCACTACTATGCGATTTCATTTTATGTTGTTCTTTCACTTCATTTCTTTTACTTCATATCATCATACGAGTTTTATTTTCTATTAAAATTTTATGTCTCCGCTTAATTTTTCTTACAGCAGTTACATTTAACACAATGACTCTATTCGTCATTAACAGCATAATAATAATAATAATAATAATAATAATAATAAAAATAACAACAACAATGATAATACCGATATTTCTTTCTGCTGTAGGGAGAGGGGAGTAGTTGAGTAAATCGACACCAGTGTTTCACTGGTATTTAATTTATGGAAGTCGAAAGTATGAAAGTCAAAATCGACCTCGGCGGCATTTGAACTCAGTTCGCCGCCTGAATAGTAGTATAAATAACAACAACAGTAATAATAATAATAATAATAATAAATAATGGTGATCATGATGATGATGATGGTTATTATTATTATTAATACTACTACTACCACCACCACTACTGTTACTGCTACTACTACTGCTACTGCCACTACTACAACTACTAATAATACATAATGATCATGATGATAATGATTATTATTATTATTATTATTATTATTATTACTACTACTACTACTACCGTCACCACTACTACTACTTCTAATATTACAACTGCTGTTCTTGCTACTACAACTACTACTACTGCCGCTGCTACCTCTACTACTATTACTAATATAATAATAATAATAAATAATGATTATGATGATGATGATGGTTGTCATTATTATTATTATACTACTACTACTGCTTCTACTACTACTACTACTACTACTACTACTACTACTACAACAACTTACTACTATGCGATTTCATTTTATGTTCTACTACTACTCCTACTACTACTCTTACTGCTGCTGCTGCTGCTACTACTACTACTACTACTACTCTTACTGCTACTACTACTACTACTACTACTACTACTATGTCATCTCTTGTTTGCCGTTGTCGTTGTTTCAGTTGGTGCGTCTGTTGATGTTATTGTTATTCATATTTTTCACATCTTTACTAAAATATTTTATAATTTTCATTGAAGTATATACATTTATGTGTGAGTTTATTGTTTTACTTGTTTTATTCATTGTTACCTTTTTTTATTGTCTTTCTTATTTTGTTAATATATATTTCCTGTATCTTTTCTCTCTTTTTATCTTTTATTTCTTTTCGTTTTCTTTGTTTCAAACACAAATCATTATCTTTGACATTTTTCTGCTTTGAAGAATGTACACAAACGTTTCTCAATAATAATAATAATAATAATAATAATTACGATGATGATAATGTTAATAAAAACAACAATAATAGTAAAATACCAACAACAACTGGAAAACAATGACAAAAACTAGGAAGAAAAAAAATTCAAGAAAAATGTATTCTTTTATTTCAAAAAAATATTCATCAACTTTTGAGAGATTTATAAAATGCCAAGTTTTAACCACAAATTATTATGTCTGGTTTGTTAGGTGCTTACGTCAAAGAAAAGAATATGCTTTATCATTGGAGATTAGAGTAACATTTCAGAAATAGAATCGCTATGAATAATGAAGTAGAAATCTTTACAAAATCAAAACGGAAAAAAAAAATAACGATATTAAAATATTTTATTCATGTATAAAATATATTTGTAGCTTTTCAAAGTCAGAGACGGCCGACACTAGAGTCTCTTTGATTGCCATCAAGCTGTAAATAACTATTATGAAATGGCGGTATAAAAACAATAAAAAAATATACCTTTTCCGTGTAAACATCGAAAACATTGCATAGTTAATGAGTAGATTTTTACTGTGTTACATCGGGTTCGAATCCTGCAAAGTCTATTAAAATTTCATTTTCTGTGTTTATTTGCATCGTAATAGACAAACCATTTACAGGGCCCCCACGTTGGCAGAACCATTGACAGGCCACGTTATATACTTAGGGGCATTTCCTTTGTCTTTACGTTCTGAGTTCAAATTCTACCCAGGTCGACTTTATCTCTCACCGTTTCAACCACAAAAATTTAAGTACCAGGGGTCGGTGTAAAAGACTTAACCGCTCCCACTAAATTACTGTCGTTGTGCCAAAATTTGAAACGAATACAGAAACAACTTATGATTCGTTAGCGAACGGAAACATGCTGAAATTTTGACAAATATCAACTACCTCATATCGTCTAGAGCATTAGTTCTCAATCGGAGATCCGAGGACACCTGGTGGTCCACAAAATTAATACTGGATGTCCATGAACAAAATTAAAAATTGCATATATATATATATATATATATATATATATAAAGTATAAGCCTATTAAAGGGGGTTCGTGGGAAAGTTCATTTAAATAAAAAGGTTGGGAACCCTTCAATTATAGCTCCCTTTTTGCGTTTCTTTGACGGCATTTGAATGCAGAAGTATGGTAAATATTATTTTATACGGTCTTGGTTAAATACCTGACGGAAAGAGAATCTGCTGTAAAAGTCGCGATTCTATGGCATCGATGTGGCATAATCGGTAGCGCGCCGAGAAAGATAATTTGTAGCATTCCGTCTGTCTTCTTGTTGTGAGTTCAAATGCCGCCGGGATCGACTTTGCCTTTTATCATTCCGGGGTCGACAAATTAAAAAATGCCCTCTTCCTCGAAATTGATCTTGTACCAAAATTTGTAACCAATGTTACATACCAGGCTTTTGTTACTATTTACTGTTGAGCGACATTCCTTAATGCAGTGATTCACAAAGTTCCAAGTGGCAATTCCTAAAATCTCGTCCCACAAAATAATCAAAATTGCCCTTTTTATTATTGAGAAGATAGAATAGAATTCCCATACATCGTTCATCATTGTGAGAAATGATTTTTGGTAAAGTGTTAACAGTTTAAACCAAATGTTAATTCATTATGATAAATCGTTATTTTCACTGTGAACAGCGAGATCTAAAATGACGACTTTCGCATATTTATACTTAACACGTTAAAACAGTGTCGGCAGCATCATGCTGATCGCTTATGTGTACGTCACATGAAAATGACTTTTGCTTTTACGATTTTATTGTAGCAAAACAAAATAGAAAATAAAAACAATCGACTCATTAGCGCTGAAGATTCTGTAGCACCGTTGTTTCGATAAGTTTTATCTCTTCAAACAGTTCTCCCGGTCATTTGAATCTAAACGATTACGATGCTTGTAATTAGTGCTGCTATCTGTACAATGAACAGGAGATCCTATATATACGTATATATATATATATATATATATATATATATATATATATATATATATATATACACATACACATACATGCGTTTGTATAGGATCTCACTTTTCATTGTACAGATAGTAAAACATTGGTTGGCAGATATGAGCACTAATTACAAGCGTCTCAATTGTTTATATTTAGATGACCGGGGAGAAACAGAATCTCACCTACTTTATTTACAGGTGAAATTTCAAAATGCAATTAGAAAAAATCATGTTGTAAAGAGTAATTAATTACGAATACCTGGGTCAATATATTCAACAATTATATTCGTTATTCCTGAATGCACATTTATATGCTGTTGCTTAGAAACCTATCCACTCACTCATCTGCAGCATTTAAACTGTGTACATTTATTACAGACGTGTTGTCTCCTTTTGGTATTGCTGTGTATTTGAACAATATAGACATTTTCTTACAATATATTCATTTTCATGTGTCACAGTTCTGCTTTTATCACGTTGACAATTTCTATGATATTTTCTCTTATTAATCGTGAAATTTTCTATGTTTTACGTCATTCACAAAGCGAGAAAAATGGCACATATTCATATATTGTTATATATGTTGCATTAATATTCACCGTTGTTATGATATTTTCTTGTAGTTCCATTCAATTCAGTTTCACTTCATTTTCTTACTGACACCAATGCTCATTAAAGCCATTAAATATTTGCTTAAACCACTTGTTTTTCTTTTATCTTTACTCAACAATTGTCTTCTATCTTCAATACGTATTTCAAAAATTTCAATAGATATTTTCCAGTCTGTATCTACTCCGCAATACAAAACCTTTACGGATATAAAGCGCAAAGCTTCGGTCTGAGATTTATTGAAACCGTTATGTTTATTATGAGCTCTTTACCTTTGCACTTTCACTAACAGGGGAAGGTGGTTTCTAGCAAGAATAAATTGAGAGATGACATACCAGTACCCCATCGAACAGACACAGAAATTTGCGCTAAGTATAGGAGGATGTAAGATTTTCCAGCCTTTCACAAACTGTTTCTTCTGAAACAATGTCGGATTTTATTGAAACCAAAACATCTGTCACTGCAATTCATTGCACCATAAAAAAAAAACAAAAAAAACACAATATAAAACAAGAGTTTATCTTACACGCTACCGCTTACAGTTTTCAAAATTGCGAAAAATAGCAAATAACATGTTCCTTGAAGAGACATGAGAAACAGAGCTGACATTAATTGCAGAACAGTTCATTTGGAGATCGAATGGGCTGAACATCAATAACAAATTAGGAATTATAATGGGGAGCATGAGAGTGTTGTAAAAAAAGGAACTGTGAGTGTGTATGTATATCAGAAACAATTTGTCGGCCTTTTTTTTTTTATATAATTGATCCTCTTTTATGTGGTACATCAAGCAAAGAGATAACTGAAATGCTGAAGTTGAATGAAACGGAGGCATGAATTTAGCGATCTGTAGAAAGTACCATCTTCTATTCTCAAAAAAATTCTAAGATTCTTAGGAAAACTTCCTACTAATCATCAGGATAACATTGTTTCTTTTACATGTTTTCGTCTTTTGACTGCGGCCGATGCATCAAATAATAATGATTCTCTGCAATTTTAAGGGGATGGGGTAAATCGATTATATGTGACTCAAGTATATTTTATAGACCAGGAAATAAGGAGTGACTGTGATGACTTCTTTGTGATTTGATCCCAGAACATAAAGAACCGACAGAATGGATAGCCCTGAACATGGTTTCCGACGGTCTAACGTATCTTCCAACCTGCCGTCTGAATAATACTTAGCATAATAATGGTGGTTGTGATAATGTTGATAATAACGATGACGACGAGCACGGCCACGACGACGATGATAAGGATGATGATGATGATGCTGACGACGATGATTAGGAAGATGACGATGATGATGAGGATCGTGATGATCATGATCATGTTGATGTTGCTGATATTGACGATGGTGACAATGATGATGCTGATGCTGATAGCAACAACAACAAAAAAATCAAAATATCAAGATCTTGTAAGGTGACACGAAGCGTTTTATATATTTCCTATCGATCGTTCACAAAATCAGCAGTAAAATCAACAGGAAACATTGTAAGTGCAATGGAACGTAGAAGCGAGTGGACAGCGAGACTAGAAATAATAAATATTAATTTTCTCCACGGAGAAAATTATGTCAATGAGAAATACATGAATGGTTTATATACAAAGTACAATAAAATAAACTAAAAAAAAAAACGGAATACAAATACAGTCAGCGACGGAGCCATTGGAGACTGAGAATATATGTAAGAACACTTGCTTTGTGATATTTGATTAAACTAAATCTCTGATAACGTGTTAGTGAAGTGAGGATTAGAAGCCGAGGGCATAATTTTAAAACAATTTATATTTTGTTTACATTACTTTCAGTTGCTGCTACCGAGACGTTTTCTTCAACTCTGATTAAAACGGTGGCGACTAGTCAGTTTACAAATTCTGAACCTAGATGTAATTAAATTACTATAAATTTTCTAGACCTATTGTTGTACTAGATTTGATGGCAACGTTTTTCCCAGGATCTATGGAACCGAAAACTAAACAGAATCGTTTCGACAATTACATTTAAGCAGACGGAGGAGTATATCGAGGTGAAAACTTCAAGTGGTGTTGTAAAATAGAGAAAACAACACTAAAACAAACACGTTTTACAGAAGTAGGCCCAGGCCGAGTATTGAGATGGTTTATTTACTGCCAAATTAAACATCTCTACCAACACCAAAAAAAAATCAAATTTGTTGAAAGCATTGCGTCGATATTCGTCCATAAATGAATAGCACACGATTATAAAATGTAAAACGGGATATTAAAAAAAGAAAATACAAACAAATGAAGTCAGAAGAAAAGGAAATTATAAAAATGATAAATATGTTCATGATAATACTAAACAATGCACGTTATAATAGACGCATAGAAAGACGGTCAAAATAAGAGAGAACGCTATATGACAATCACACAATCCTATATACAATGTCATATAATAAAAATAATAATGATAATAATAATAATAAATACAAAAGAGATAAGTTCTACATTTTATACTTGAATAAGAAAGCGAAGAAAAGAATTGGCAAGAAAAATTTATAGTAACAATATAATTAAATGAATGCAGTCAGGTAGAAACTATGACAGAAAATAATTAAACCTAATTCGAAAAGATAAAGCTTCTACAAATTGAATGTAGACAATTAACTCATAGAAAACGATATAGAGCCGATAAAAACGAATAGTTCTAAAGAAAGCGAAAGAGAAGACAATCAGAATAACAATAAAAATTGGACGTCGAAACAAACGAAAAGTACAAGATATATCTAGCAAGTAAAAGTATCTAAGCAATTAGTTAAGAAAATTAGATTATGGGTATACGAAAAACTTAAGTGAAAGATTAAAAATAGACAAATGACGACTGTTGATAATATATAGTTTCAAGTGAAGAATATAAATCACAAAATTCAACGAAATTATACCTTACAACTAAGATGTATAGACTGGAACTCTACAGAAATATATAGCAGCTAAACCACTACCCCTATTGTCATCGATCCCCTATGCGTATTCCTCCCCTAATATCGCTGAAATCATACCTATACTGAAACGCGTATACGCCCACAATTTGGGGAGATATTGAAGAAAGCGTTTTAGAATAATAAGAACAATAATAATTATATATATATATATACGAAAATAAGAGGAATGACCAACAAAAGTGGACTTACTGAGAACCTATTCTTCGTGGTTAGATGATTCGGCATCTATTTCTAGCATATAGGAGTCCACTTTTGCTGGTCATTCCTCTTATTTTTGTATGTAATATAATTTTAATCTTCGGATTTTTTTTAAATATGCTTAAGCACTGGTTTTAATTGATTAATATCAATTTCTACCCTTATTATTAAATTTTATATATATATATATATATATATATTTATACACACAATACAGGCACATATTTATATATGTATCTGTATGTCTGTATATAGATGCGCATGTATGTACGTACATATATAAGTATGTATAAATTATATCGTAACATACTATTTTAAAAATTGTTTAGCATTTTCATGGAATATATATTTTAATGAACTTTGTTAGATGACTCTATACCTTGCGAATATAAAGCTCCATGCGTTTCTCTGTACCCAGTTAGTTAATCTTAATCTAAAAAAAAATGTCTAACATGTTTCCTGGCGCTCTAACGAATCTGCCAGCACGCCAACTTAATAATCCTTCTACTGAGAGCACAAGGCTTCAAATTTTGCAGAAGAGATTAAGTCGATTTCATCGACCACAGTGCGTAACTAGTAGTTATTTAATCGACCCCGAAAATAAGAAAGGCAAAGTGGAGCCCGGCGGAATTTGATCTCTGAATGTAGCAATGGGCGAAATACCGCTAGGCATTTCGTCCAGCGTGTTTATCGTAACGAGGTATCCATGTTCAGTCGTCTATAAATAATCACATGTTTGAAATTCAAAACTTCAAGAGAATGCAATGTTTAATTTAAAACAAGGTGAATGAATGGGCATTACAGCTGGCAAAGTAATCGGAATGCTAACGAGGTAACTCTTTAGTATCAGGATGTAATAAAAAGCCCAAATGATGAGAGAAGTATTAAATGTTGCTAAACATGATAAAAAACAAAATATTGACTAAGTGGGAGAAGAAATTTCAAGGATAGTGCATCTAGCAAGCCCATGTTATTCGAACAATATAAGCAAACGACACTATGTTAATAGCAGCGAAAGGAAACCACGAAAAATCATTGGTGACTAGGGTTAGGGTTTTGAACTCCTCTCTTTACTCTTTATACTCTTTTACTTGTTTCAGTCATTTGACTGTGGCCTTGCTGGAGCACCGCCTTTTAGTCGAGAAAATCTACCCTAGGACTTATTCTTTGTGAACCTAGTACTCAATCTATCCTTCTCTTTTGCCGAACTGCTATCTGTTGTCACGCGATGTTGGGGGAGGAGACATACTGACACACAAACATATACAGACATACACACATATATATATATACATATATATATATGACGGGATTCTTTCAGTTTCCCTCTAGCAAATCCACTCACAAGGCTTTGGTCATCCCAAGGCTATAGTAGAAGACACTTGCCCAAGGTGCCACCCAGTCGGACCGAACCCGGTATCATGTGGTTCGTAAGCTAGCTACTTACCACACGCCTACTCCGAATACATATGGACGTAAAACAGGACAGTATTTCATTGTGTTGTATTAAATTTGTAACAACCTTGTGAATTGTGAAATCGTTTGTTCTGAAAACAAACATTCCTCTATTTCAGTTCGTAAATATACCATTAATCTTCATGACGATATTTCAATGTACGAAATATTTTCAGTGTATCTACGATTTTCGTTCCGTTTTTAATGTTTTTCTAAGTGTAACTGCCTGTGATGATTTGAGTTTGTGTTTGATCTCTTGCCAGAGTTAATCTTGATGCAAACCAACAATTAGACCTATGTCCAGAAAACAGAAAACTATTTTTGCTAGTAATAATTATAATACTCATGAGAAATACAGTCTAAAGTTATAATTGAGATAGACTCATAATTTCTCGTTTACGATGAAGTTTTATATTTCACTCATACCGAAAGGTAGACATGTTCTTCTTCATTTGTGTCCTATTCTCTTATTTTCCTATTTCCATTCACCTTTACCATTTTTCATAATCAGAAACGGAATAGATTGAAAACATACACATACACACACATATATATATATACATCTATACATACTTATCAATATAGTTATATATGCAAACAAGCATACAACCACATAAAAAAAACAGACACACGCACATATGTATATATGTAGATATATATTCATATAAATATATATACTTGCATATGTATATTCATCTACAAATAAATACATGTCTATATATATATATATATATATATATATATATATATATATATATATATATATATATATATATATATATATATATATATATATATATATATATATTTATATAGGCATATATATGCATATATATATATATATTTTTATATAGGCATATATATGCATATATATATATATAGGCATATATATGCATATATATATATATATGTATGCATATATATTTATATAGGCATATATATTTATATATGCATGCATATATATATATATATATATATATATATATATATATGTGTGTGTGTATGTATATATATATATGCA